>NC_084639.1:24700865-24708365 GCF_033978795.1 Nerophis ophidion | reverse complement strand
CTTCTGGAAGGGGGTTGAAATATTGATGTGCATCCTGTCGTGCACCCTTGAAATATTTAAGATAATTCAATAATTCCCCAGTCTTTCTTTGCCTGACTTGAGGATATGCTCTTCAGCAGTGAGGAATTAAATGCCACTATTTTTTTGTCTGTGGGTGCTAAAATAAAAAAAAATAAAAAAATTAAAAAAAAGAGTGCAGGAGCAGGTCCATGTCTGCCAATAGGTGGCTCAGATGACCGCTGCAAGCAGACAGTCTTCCTCTCTCCCTTCGCCTGCCGTCCCGTGAAACAGGCTTAGTCGGCCGTGCTCGTTCGCCATTCCCCGCTGAAAAGGGAGTTTAGTGTATCGGGGGGGGGGGGGGGGGGGCGCCTGCGTAGGTGTGTTATTTGTCCACTGCTTCCATCCCTCCTTTTTGATGTTTTATTGAAGCATTCAGTGATGCGTCGCCTCGGCTGTTCCTCAATCCCGAGGATCAGGCGTCCACAGGCAAAGGTGTGCATGTGTACCTGTGGTGTGTGTTTGGACTCGGCTTGTACAGTAATCCCTAAGAAGGGACGTGTTCAGTGCGTGGTCGCTTTCAACAAAAATATCCTGCATTCAGTTTTCCGAAGCAGTATGATGCTGTCGCTGACTCACAGGATGGACGGTAGTCGCTGCACCTTTGCACGTAGGGAAGGGGGAGTCGTCATATAAAAAATATCTGACTGAAGCAGGAGGAATTTGCAAAGCAATACAGCACTGAATCCAAATAGACGGACGATGGGCGTCCCTCAGGGTACCATCTGCAGTACCCCATAGGTCTCTTTAGTGGACTTCCAGGGGACAGTTTGTCCCTCTTGGAGGCCCGGTTATTTAGCCGGTAACAAAAAGACTAAACTAAACTTGTTTAGTTTAGTTTAGTCTTTATTTAAAGGGACAATGGACAGAAACATTAAGCTCAAAGACAGATACCGTATTTCCTCGAATTGCCGCCGAGGCGCTAATTAATTTAAAACCTCTTCTCACTCTGGCGTTTACCAAAGGCATGCGATAAAGGCAAGCATGCGCTAATTATTTTAAAACCTCTTCTCACTCGGGCGCTTACCAAAGGCATGCGGTAAATTTAGGCCTGCGCTTAAAAATTTGAGTGTGATGTAAGGATACCATCATGAAAAGCACATTTGATAAAAAAAAACGTTATTATGGTCTTACCTTTACTTATAAATGAAGTCCATGCGCAGCTCCTTCTGATCAAAAGCATCGATAACTTGTTTATAGAAGTCTTCCTTATCTTTCTTCAGTTTTAAAAGTCTCTCTGTCTCGATGGAGATCTTCCTTTATTACCTCCTGCTTCGATTGAAAGTCCAGTTTTAAAAACTGGACATGTAATCCTCCATGTTAAAAATGCAAGCGAGAGGAAAAAAACACACACGCTGCTCACTCTTGCTGCTTGTCACTTCTTCTGCAGCCGAGTTGTCGCAAGAAGGATCACTAGCGCCCTCTATCACCAGGAGGCGGGAGTCAGTTAATAACTCATATTAGACACACGCAGCTATGGTATATTAATAAAACATAGCTGCTTACTGTTCTTTTTAGCATTTTCAATAGCTTGGACCTTAAATCCTACTGAATAGCTCTTAATCTTCTTCCCTTTATGCGATTTCAAATGATTGAAATTAGCCTCCTCCATTTTGAAAATGATGACAGGTGAAGTGTCACTCGTAACGTGACGAGTTTGACCCGGTGGAAATTCTAGGTATATGCCAATTATTTGGCGAAACGAGTTTGACCCAGTGGAAATCCTAGACATACGCTGATAAAAATAATATTTTGCTAAACGAGTTCTACCCGGCAGTAGCATACTATATACCTGGCGGCAATTCAAAGAAATACGGTATGTTCTGTACCAGATTATAGCTAAATAGCTCATTTCCATCTGCAGTCCCTGGCTACCTGAATCAAAGGGATACAAAAATCATGCAATAAAATTACGACAGTAAAATAATACCATATCACGTAATCAAATTAAGAAAAGTACTAAAATGCCCTTACATCATCACACAAAGACAATAAATGCTCTCGTTCACATCTGTCGTCATGTGTGAAAAAAACAACATGATTTTAACGGACACACCTCACAATTTACAACGAAAATGCTTAATGGATAAATATAATCCACATTAAGTTGATTCGTCTAACATAATGGCCACCTTATTAACTGTGTGAGCAGCTTGGATTGCTCCAAAGCCACGTTTTAACTTCAATTGTAAATGAAGATAAAAATATGTTAAACTTTTTAAGTTTGTTGTGAGGTCGTTCCATTCCTTTATGGCTTAAGGGAATAAGCGGTAGAAAATGGATGGATGGATGGATTGTGCAAAAGATGTTTTACATCTGGGTACGCTACACTGCCCCCTGGTGGAGGCTCGTGTGTTTCTAGCCTGGGGGACTAAAACTGAATACAGGGATGGGAATTACAAGGCATGACTCATTAATGGTCATCACTCACTGTTTCACGAAAACTCATCAGGGACCATTCGATCGGTTACTTACCTAAAAATGTAAAATGGTGTACTTTCAATTTTTTTTTTGTAATCAGACCATACTTTCGGTATATCCGCTGCTAGCCACTTGTCAGCCGGGGGACTAAAACTCAATACAGGTTTGGGAATTACAAGGCATGACTTATCAATGGTCATCACTCACTGTTTCACGGAAACTCATCGGGTACCATCCGATCGGCACATAACTACCTAAAAATGTAAAATGGTGTACTCTTTCAAATTTTTTTTGTAATCAGACCATACTTTCGGTACATTCACTGCTAGCCACTTGTCAGCCGGGGGACTAAAACTGAATACAGGTTTGGGAATTACAAGGCATGACTTATCAATGGTCATCACTCACTGTTTCACGGAAACTCATCGGGGAACCATCCGATCGGCACATAACTACCTAAAAATGTAAAACGGTGTACTCTTTCAAATTTTTGGGGTAATCAGACCTTACTTTCGGTACATTTGCTGCTAGCCACTTGTCAGCCAAGGGGACTAAAACTGAATACAGGTTTGGGAATTACAAGGCATGACTTATCAATGGTTATCACTCACTGTTTCACGGAAACTCATCGGGGACCATTCAATCGACTACCTACCTAAAATTCTAAAATGATGTACTCTTTCAAATTTTTTTTGTAATCAGACCATACTTTCGGTACATTCGCTGCTAGCCACTTGTCAGCCAGGGAGACTAAAACTGAATACAGGTTTGGGAATTACAAGGCATGGCTTATCAATGGTTATCACTCACTGTTTCACGGAAACTCATCGGGGACCATTCAATCGACTACCTACCTAAAATTCTAAAATGATGTACTCTTTCAAATTTTCTTGTAACCATTCAATTGGCTACTTACCTAAAAATGTAAAATGGTGTACTCTTTACAATTTTCTTGTAATCAGACCATACTTTCGGTATATCCGCTGCTAGCCACTTGTCAGCCGGGGGACTAAAACTGAATACAGGTTTGGGAATTACAAGGCATGACTTATCAATGGTTATCACTCACTGTTTCACGGAAACTCATCGGGGACCATTCAATTGACTACCTACCTAAAATTCTAAAATGGTGTACTCTTTCAAATTTTTTTTGTAATCAGACCATACTTTCGGTACATTCGCTGCTAGCCACTTGTCAGCCAGGGGGACTAAAACTGAATACAGGTTTGGGAATTACAAGGCATTAATTATCAATGGTTATCACTCACTGTTTCACGGAAACTCATCGGGGACCATTCAATCGACTACCTACCTAAAATTCTAAAATGATGTACTCTTTCAAATTTTCTTGTAACCATTCGATTGGCTACTTACCTAAAAATGTAAAATGGTGTACTCTTTACAATTTTCTTGTAATCAGACCATACTTTCGGTATATCCGCTGCTAGCCACTTTTCAGCCGGGGGACTAAAACTGAATACAGGTTTGGGAATTACAAGGCATTACTTATCAATGGTTATCACTCACTGTTTCACGGAAACTCATCGGGGACCATTCAATTGACTACCTACCTAAAATTCTAAAATGGTGTACTCTTTCAAATTTTTTTTGTAATCAGACCATACTTTCGGTACATTCGCTGCTAGCCACTTGTCAGCCAGGGAGACTAAAACTGAATACAGGTTTGGGAATTACAAGGCATGACTTATCAATGGTTATCACTCACTGTTTCACCATTCAATCGACTACCTACCTAAAATTCTAAAATGGTGTACTCTTTCAAATTTTCTTGTAATCAGACCATAATTTCGGTATATTAGATGGAATCTTTACCTGACAATGTTTCAACTGTCATCTGCATTCCTCTTCAGAGGGGTCACCTGACCACTGTGCTGCCTTTCAGCTGTTCTTACAGGCGTGGCCAACCAGGCAGACCTGTCAAGTACCGCCGACCAGGTAGACTTGACAGGTCTGCCTGCCACGTCACATTGTCAGGTAAAGATTCCGTCTAATATACCGAAAATATGCTCTGAGTACCAGAACCATTGAAAGAGTACACCATTTTACATTTTTAGGTAGTTATGTGCCGATCGAATGGTCACCGATCAGTTTCTGTGAAACAGTGAGTGATAACCATTGATGATTCACTCCTTTTAATTCCGATCTCCTTTTGTTGACGCTGCATTCAGTTTTAGTCCCCCGGCTGACCAGTGGCTAGCAGCTAATTGTGTGTCTCCGTTAGGGACTTAAATCCCGCCGGTCCTATCGGGCATGATTCACGTAAAAAATGGTGCCGTGTTTTGGTTAAGAAGGTATGAATTGTTTTAGCTGCATTGGAAAACCTACAAACGTTGCTTAGAGTGAATTATTAAAAATCCATACGAGTAGAAATGCTATCGACGGCTAGAAGAGGGAATGGCACTTCTACTTCCGGTTGAATGCTCAGTCTAAACAGAAAGACAATGTGAGGGAACTCTTCGCAATGATGGCGGCACAGCACAAACAATAACGCCGACTCAGTGACTGTTTGAAAAAAAATCCACGAATTTGCCCAAGGTTCTCAAAGTGTAGATAAAAAGTCCGGAATTTACCGTATTCTATTCTGTAGATTACTGCTTCCAAAAACACATACATTGTTCTGGATCATCGGCGACACTACTTCCTGCTGGGCACTGTCACATGACCCCAGTACACCAATCAAACGTAGCCTGGCAGACGTGTGATCGCACGCAAAACTTTTGGCAAGGTGTAATGTTGATGCTCATAATTCCGGGGGTTTGTGAACGTGTCATTGCCGCATAATGAGGAAGTGCTGTGTTGTTGTTGACTAGAGCTCTCTCCCCCCCACCCCCCCCACCCACACACAGACAGAAACTACAGTTGTAGTGAAAGTACCGTACAACGTTGCTACTAAATAAATCGTAAGTTACATACCAGGTATTAAGTCTTTTTTTTTCCATATGTGATATTTTTTTGGTGCAGAAACTGAATGTAAAAAAATTCAGTATCGAAAAATTAAGTGTAAAAAAAATAAATGGTAAAACAAAAATCAATGTGCAAATAAATTGTGTAAAAAAATGTGCGCAGAAAAAATCTGTGGATATTTTTTGGTGCAAAAACATTTAGTGTAAAAAAAAAAAATCAGTGTCGACAAAGTGTAAAATTCAGTGAGGAAAATTTTGTGTAAAATATCATTGTACAAAAATTGAGTGTAAAAAAAAAAAATCGGTGTGCAAACAAATTGGTTTGTTTATTTTGAACTATTTTTATTTGCACTGAATTTTAACAAAATGTGTTAAAACAAATCCGTTTGTTTGAAAACAGTTTTAAAATTCAGCCAATGAGGTGCTTGTGTCATTTTTCAACTGAATTTCAAAAAATGTCTACAATAAATTCGTATACATTATATTTTTCTAAGCCCAATTTTAATACACTGAAGTTTTTCCTGCGGTCATTTTTTTTTCTTTTACACTGAGTTTTCTGACAATTATTTTTTTTTAACTGAATTTTAGCAAAATGTGTTAAAACAAATAAGTTTGTTTGAAGACAGTTTTAAAATTCTGCCAATGAGGTGCTTATGTCATTTTTCAACTGAATTTATTTTTTTTTTACAATAAATTTGTATACATTGGTTTGTGTTGTGGTTTGTGCAGCCCTTTGAGACACTAGTGATTTGGGGCTATATAAGTAAACATTGATTGATTGATTGATTGAACGCTTTGTGGTTCTGGACTGGTTTTGCATGCACTAAGTCCACAAGAGAAAGAGACGATAGGGTATTATCTGCTCACACATGCCACCCGGTGGTTGTTTAAGCACACTGCAGCAAGTAGTCCTCCTTAATACTTTGGTCGCACGCAGGATTCTCACAGGAATGAGAAAAAAAACAAAACACAACCCTACCTACTGCACTTTTACCCATTTTGATGACTACCCTTACTTGAGGCATAATACTCTAAAGTAACAATACTCTGGAGTACTATCTGAGGCCATTCTCCCCACTTCTAACTACGACATGCCATATGTTTCAATGTTAATTGTATGTTCCTCCCCTCACTGCTGTTCAAATTGACGGTATTCAAACCGGAGGACACTTTGGAAAACAAGGCTTTCATTCCCGAGAAGAACATTGTATTTTTAGCTCGTCCAAGGACATGGAAAGAGAGAGAGAGAGAGAGACTGAGAGGTAGATAAAGAGAGAGCGGAAAAAAAAAAAATCAATGATAAATTCGAAACCTTCTCTGTTAAGTCCTTTTTCCCCCTGCAGTGACCTTTGGGTACAGTTATGCATGAGAGCATTCCTCGTGTAACTTGGACCAGGCAAGACGTCTTCGATGTACAAAACCCCAAAACTCGTGAAGTTGGCACATTATCTAAATCGTAAAAAAAATAAAATAAAAAAAAAAAACAGAATAAAATGATTTGCAAATCCTTTTCAACCTGTATTCAATTGAAAAGCCCGCAAAGACAAGATATTTAATGTTCGAACTGGGAAAAATGTATTTTTTGCAAATATTACATCATTTAGAATTTGATGCCTGCAACATGTTTCAAAGAAGTTGGCACAAATGGCAAAAAAGACTGAGAAAGTTGAGGAATGCTCATCAAACACGTAATTAAAACATTACGTGTTCGATTCATTACGTGTTCCTCGTGCAACTTGGACCAGGCAAGACGTCTTCGATGTACAAAACCCCAAAACTGGGGAACTTGGCACATCATCTAAATCGTAAAAAAACACAAAATAAAAAACAGAATACAATGATTTGCAAATTCTTTTCAACCTATATTCCATAGAAAAGCCCGCAAAGACAAGATATTTAATGTTCGAACTGGAAAAAATTATTTTTTGCAAATATTACATCATTTAGAATTTGATGGCTGCAACATGTTTCAAAGAAGTTGGCACACATGGCAAAAAAGACTGAGAAAGTTGAGGAATGCTCATCAAACACGTGATTAGAACATTACGTGTTTGATTCATTACGCGTTCCTCGTGTAACTTGGACCAGGCAAGATGTC
>NC_084639.1:24643365-24693365 GCF_033978795.1 Nerophis ophidion | reverse complement strand
GAAAATAGCATACAAGTCTAAATATATCAGGGTGGGATGTTACAGGTGGTGACAGTACACCTATGTTGAGACAAGAGCTATAGTGATGCATGCTTGGTTATGGTTTAAATTTGCGAGAATGACTTTTTATTGTCAATTTTACTTTAATTTTTTTATGTTTTCTGCTGGTGGTGTGCCTCAGGATTTTTCCAATGAGAAAAATGTGCCTTGGCTCAAAAAAGGTTGAAAAACACTGTTCTAGATAATCTGCTTTATGAATAATCCTTATGTTAGGTTTTTGTTGTTCAATGTCGGAACCTAAATCAGCAAGTTCTCAACGTTGTTTCAATGTCTTGTTTCCTGCTGGGTATTACAGAAGAAAACTAGACGGGCCTGATTTACTGTCTCGGACCTTGTTTAAGAAGTCACCCCCTGTGTTTATTTTCAACCGACCGTGGAAGCAGTGTGGTTGTGGACAATGTGCGTTAAGTGCCGGTGACAGCCAGGTCCGTTTGGGATGCTTTAACGAGAAAAAAAAAAAAAGGTCTGTTCGGGCCACCGGGGCGGATCTATGAGCGGCCGCCATTGACACCGGCCTGGCGGCGGCTGTGACTTTGAAGTGCGGGCCAGCCGCCGAGGGCAAGGAGCGGCACGCCACCTTTGCAAAAGACGTTTTTTTTTTTTTGTTTGTTTTTTGTGCGAGTGTCTGCAAGAAGCATTAGCGAGGGCCAGAGGTGGCGTGGCTGCTTAAAAAACATAGGGTTGGCTGCTGGAAACTAGACTGTTTTTAAATTTATAAACAAACTGTGGGATAACCTTGACCTCCAAGTTTCACAAGAAAGTGAATAATGCAGAGTCGTCAACAATCCTGCTTGCTCTAAAGCAGTGTTTTTCAACATTTTCTGGGGAGCCGAGGCACATTTTTTTCCATAAAAATAAAATCCAGAAGCACACCACCAGCAGAAAATGTTAAAAAATGAAACTCCAACAGGTTGTCGTGCCTTAATTTTTATTTTTTTGGTGTTTTCCTGCAGCAGTTTCATGTTAGCAAGCAAGGCTATTTACGTTCTTTGTGTGGACACCGTTGACTGTCACGTCATGTACGGATGTACTTTGTGGACACTGTAAGTTTTTGCTGTCGTCCAGCATTATGTTTGTTTACTCTGTAGCCAGTTTAGTTTTACTTTTGTTTTTAATAGCCATTTCCTTTACCTTTCCCTTTTGTTAATTTTTGGTTTAAGTTTTCCATACTTTTTTTTACCTGCACCCTGCCTCCCGCTGGGGTCTGCATATTGGGATCACGACAAACCATCCACGTCTCACACAACACATTTTGACTTTTACAAAGCAATTAACTACCTGCTGCCACCTAAAGGCCTGGAGTATTACGTGAGTTTTACACAGCACAGACACTAAGCAATGGCACATTATTTGTAGATTCTAATTATTTATTTGCAAAAAAAAATAAAATGGGATGGGCATGTAACGCTGACCCAGAACACGGGCCCCACGTCGTAGAGCAGTGTTTTTCAACCTTTTTTAAGGCAAGGCACATGTATTTCATTAATAAAATCTAGACGCACACCACCAGCAGAAAATATTCAAAAATGAAACTCCATCGTGCCTTATTTTGAGTTTTCTGGTGTTGTCCTGTGTGTAGTGTTTTAGTTCTTGTCTTGCGCTCCTATTTTGTTGGCCTTTCCTGTTTTGTTGGTGTTTTCCTGTAGCAGTTTCATGTTAGCAATCAAGGCTATTTACGTTGTGGCTATCCTTCTTTGTGTGGACATCGTTGACTGTCATGTCATGTACGGATGTACTTTGTGGACGCCGTAAGTTTTTGCTGTCGTCCAGTATTCCGTTTCTGTTTACTCTGCAGCCAGTTCAGTTTTACTTTTGTTTTTAATAGCCATTGCCTTTACCTTTCCCTTTTGTTCATTTTTGGTTTAAGTTTTCCATACCTTTTTTTACCTGCACCCTGCCTTCCGCTGGGGTCTGCATATTGGGATCACGACAAACCATCCTCGTCTCACTCGACACATTCCGACTTTTACAAAGCAATGAACTACCTGCTGCCACCTACTGACATGGAGTATTACGTGGTTACCCTGCCGAGTTTTACACAGCACAGACACTAAGCAATGGCACAATATTTGCAGATAATTAATTTGCAAAAAAAAAAAATGGGATGGGCATGTATCGAAGCCCCAGAACACGGGCCCAACGTCGTAGAGCAGTGTTTTTCAACCTTTTTTAAGGCAAAGCACACTTATTTCATTAATAAAATCTAGACACACACCACCAGCAGAAAATATTCAAAAATGAAACTCCACCATGCCTTATTTTGAGTTTTTTGGTGTTTTCCCTTGTGTAGTATTTTAGTTCTTGTCTTACGCTCCTATTTTGTAGGCCTTTTCTGTTTTGTTGGTGTTTTCCTGTAGCAGTTTCATGTTGGCAAGCAAGGCTATTTACGTTGTGGCTGTCCTTTTTTGTGTGGACATCGTTGACTGTCATGTCATGTACGGATGTACTTTGTGGACACTGTAAGTTTTTGCTGTCGTCCAGCATTATGTTTGTTTACTCTGTAGCCAGTTTAGTTTTACTTTTGTTTTACATAGCCATTGTCTTTTCGTTTCCCTTTTGTTCATTTTTGGTTTAAGTTTTCCATACCTTTTTTTACCTGCACCCTGCCTTCCGCTGGGGTCTGCACATTGGGATCACGACAAACCATCCTCGTCTCACTCGACACATTCCGACTTTTACGAAGCAATTAACTACCTGCTGCCACCTACTGACATGGAGTATTATGTGTTTACCCTGTCGAGTTTTACACAGCACAGACACTAAGCAATGGCACATTATTTGCAGATAATTGATTTGCAAAAAAAAAAATGAGATGGGCATTTATCGAAGCCCCAGAACACAGGCCCAACGTCGTAGAGCAGTGTTTTTCAACCTTTTTTAAGGCAAGGCACACTTATTTCATTAATAAAATCTAGACACACACCACCAGCAGAAAATATTCAAAAATGAAACCCCACCGTGCCTTATTTTGAGTTTTTTGGTGTTTTCCTGTGTGTAGTGTTTTAGTTCTTGTCTTGCGCTCCTATTTTGTTGGCCTTTCCTGTTTTGTTGGTGTTTTCCTGTAGCAGTTTCATGTTAGCAAGCAAGGCTATTTACGTTGTGGCTATCCTTCTTTGTGTGGACATCGTTGACTGTCACGTCATGTACGGATGTACTTTGTGGACACTGTAAGTTTTTGCTGTCGTCCAGCATTATGTTTGTTTACTCTGTAGCCAGTTCAGTTTTACTTTTGTTTTTAATAGCCATTGCCTTTATCTTTCCCTTTTGTTAATTTTTGGTTTAAGTTTTCCATACTTTTTTTTTACCTGCACCCTGCCTCCCGCTGGGGTCTGCATATTGGGATCATGACAAACCATCCACGTCTCACACAACACATTTTGACTTTTACAAAGCAATTAACTACTTGCTGCCACCTACTGACATGGAGTATTACCTGGTTACCCTGCTGAGTTTTACACAGCACAGACACTAAGCAAGGGCACATTATTTGCGGACTATAATTGATTTGCAAAAAAAAAAATTAGATGGGCATGTAACGCAGCCCCAACGTCGTAGAGCAGTGTTTTTTAACCTTTTTTAAGGCAAGGCACATTTATTTCATTAATAAAATCTAGACGCACACCACCAGCAGAAAATATTCAAAAATGAAACTCCACCATGTCTTATTTTGAGTTTTTTGGTGTTTTCCCTTGTGTAGTGTTTTAGTTCTTGTCTTGCGCTCCTATTTTGTTGGTCTTTCCTGTTTTGTTGGTGTTTTCCTGTAGCAGTTTCATGTTAGCAATCAAGGCTATTTACGTTGTGGCTATCCTTCTTTGTGTGGACATCGTTGACTGTCATGTCATGTACGGATGTACTTTGTGGACGCCGTAAGTTTTTGCTGTCGTCCAGCATTCTGTTTTACTCTGTAGCCAGTTCAGTTTTACTTTTGTTGTACATAGCCATAGCCTTTTCCTTTCCCTTTTGTTCATTTTTGGTTTAAGTTTTCCATTCATTTTTTTTTACCTGCACCCTGCCCCCCTGGGGTCTGCATATTGGGATCATGACAAACCATCCTCGTCTCACTCGACACATTCCGACTTTTACAAAGCAATTAACTACCTGCTGCCACCTACTGGCATGGAGTATTACGCGGTTACCCTGCCGAGTTTTACACAGCACGGACACTAAGCAATGGTACATTATTTGCAGATTATAATTATTGATTTGCAAAATAAAAAACTGGGATGGGCATGTAACGAAGCCCCAGAACACAGGCCCAACGTCATAGAGCAGTGTTTTTCAACCTTTTTTGAGGCAAGGCACACTTATTCCATTGATAACATCTAGACGCACACCACTGGCAGAAAATATTCAAAAACGAAACTCCACCGTGCCTTATTTTGAGTTTTTTGTTTTCCTGTGTGTAGTACTTTAGTTCTTGGCTTGCGCTGTTATTTTGGGGGCCCTTCCTGTTTTGTTGGTGTTTTCCTGTAGCAGTTTCATGTTAGCAAGCAAAGCTATTTGCGTTGTGGCTATCCTTCTTTGTGTGGACATCGTTGACTGTCATGTCATGTACGGATGTACTTTGTGGACGCCGTAAGTTTTTGCTGTCGTCCAGCATTCTGTTTCTGTTTACTTGGTTAAAGCATTGCATACATTTTTTTTACCTGCACCCTGCCTCCCGCTGTGGTCTGCATATTGGGATCACAACAAACCATCCTCGTCTCACTCGACACATTCCGATTTTACAAAGCAATTAACTACCTGCTGCCACCTACTGACATGGAGTATTACATGGCTACCCTGCCGAGTTTTACACAGCACGGACAATAAGCAATGGAACATTATTTGCAGATTTGCAAAAAAATATTTTTTGGACCAATTAGGGGTGGTTCATCATATCCCACAGCACACCAGACTATATATAATGGCACACTAGTGTGCCGCAGCACAGTGGTTGGAAAAAAAACTGTTTTAAAGTATGAAGTACAGTGTTTTGTTTGTATTCAGAAATTTTTAACACCTGAATACATTTTTCCCATTAAAAAAAGCAAAAATTAAATCAAACTATTCCAAACTCCCGACTTGTCCAGAGTGTACACCGTCTTCCGCCCGAATGTGATAGGCTCCAGCACCCCCCGCAACCTCTTAAAAGGACAAATGGTAGAAAATGTATGGATGGCTGTTCCAAACACCCAACAATTTTAACAAAACATACATTTTAGAGTACAATTACAGTTGTATAGTAAACAACACTACAAAATTCATATATATCTTAGATAAAATGTAGAAATTATATTTGGCGTTTTTTCTCATTAGTGAAGAATTACAAAGATGGCGATGAGCGGAAAGGTGGAAAAAAAAACACGTTTGTACTGATACTGTTTCTCACCTTTTTTATCCAAGTGCTGGCACTCACATCCGTCTTTGGAGTCGTTCTCAATAAAAAAAAAGGTTCAAATGACTGAGCCATCATTGCCTGGGATTATGTGTTTGTGACACTGGTTTGTATACCGAGACGATATACAAAAACAAAGGAAAATTGTAGGCAAATATTTTCATCGAAAACCAAATCCCATAAAAAAGTATTGGTTTTAAAAGAGAACTTTTTTTCAAGATATATGTTGATTTGGATCAATTTCCCTTTTGTAGTTTTGCTTTCACTCTCCAAATATGCAGACATGAAGGTGTACTTTGGTACCACATGCAGAATTTTAAAACGGGATACGTTTTTCTTTTTGACAACTTTGACCACTTGCAATTTTATTTGGCCCCACGGTGGCTTATTTTGCAATCAAACTAAATCAATGAAAGCACAGCGACTGCGTCACCAATGCGTACACTTGTTCGATTAGGGACTTGAATCCACAACAAGATCACTATGGCAAATAAACTATTGTATTTTACAGACTGTAGAACATGGTATAAGCCACACCTACTAAATTTTAGAAGAGAACATTTTTTTCCTATTATAGCTGCACAGGACTATAAGTCACATATCTACACATTGCCACTTGAGTTACGTACACAGTAAGGTTCTGTAAATGTTTATTTACATACCCTATTTTTTCCCACAAGGCAGTACAATGGTTTATCAAACAAAACAGAAGTCAATGTCATGGACCCACTAGCTGTGGAAGCTAACTCTCCAATTAGCTAAACAGACTCTAACTCCACACTGACATTTTGGTGAATTTTACTAAAGTGAAACAATACAAAACGAATGCCGTTGTAAGTTGATAATACTAACAGAGATACTCGTAAATCTTAGCATTTTAGCCAATGCTAACGCCGCTAGCTATGAAAGCACGGACAAATATGCGTGAAGACACTCCTACACACATCACACATGGGAATGTTTCGTGAAGTATAAACAGATTGTTTTATTGTAAAACTTAGCAATGTTGCTTGGAGTGATGAATGAAGAATCCATAGGAGTATGAACGCTATGGACAGCAAGAAAAATGGAATTCTAGTTAAAAAAATAAATAAAAATACACTACTGTTAAACAAAAGCATTTTGTAGCACCTGTAGTGAGCAAATTTGTCCAAAAGATGGCGCCATAGTAGAAACAAAACAACCTCTAAGTATTTTTGCTTGTTTTGTTTTTTTGTTTATTTTACGAAATAAATAAATATAATCGCAGTCAGCAGAAAAATAAAAAATAAATCTATAAATTAGCTGCACTGTTTTATAAGCCGCAGGCATCAAAGGGTAGGAAATAAAGTAGTAATGTTTGGCCGTACAAAAACCAAGATGGTGTACAAAAACTTGGGAAAACTTTTGGTGACAATTTTTTTTAGACGAAATCAAAATGATACTACTTTTAAAAAAGCAGGGACAAAAGTGTGTGTGTGTGTGTGTGTGTGTGTGTGTGTCTGCATAATGAATGTTCCTCTTGGCTGCCTGACTTATTGATCCTGGGTCTGATTGAGGTGTGGGATCCATGACTCGGCCCTCTAAAGGGCCCCACCCGCTGACCGTGGTCCTGAAATATCAGCAACCTCACTGCTCTGCGTATTGATAAACTATGTGGCGCTGTCCTTGGTGCTGAATTGGCTCTCTGCTTGTGTTTTTGGCAGCCCAACTCTTGCATACATCTTGGCTCCAGTAGAAATGGGAACACGTCTCGCTTTTTTGCGATCAGACGCCGTTATACGGTGGAACCTTCACTCGGGTAATTTTCTCTCATTACTAATTAGGGGTTAAGAAAACATGTTTCCAAAATTCTTGGGTTGAGTTTTAAATTGCGCCCTTCCACGGACGATGATGATGATTTAATTTCAGAACTTTTGTTTTTTCACTTTTAGCTTGAGTAAGGGAGACTGGTTTAAAGTTTTAAAAGTGGGAGTAATTCAATAAAGAAAAATTAGAAAAAATAAATAATTAAAAAAAAATATATATATATATATACATATATATATATATATATATATATATATATATATATATATATATATATGTATATATATATTTTTTTTTTTTTTTTGCACAAATTAAACAAAAATAATTTGAGTTTAGTTAAGATTCCATGATATATTAGTTAAATATTTTGCTTTAAAGTCCTAAAAGTAGGTGGGACAAAGAGCAGATGTTTTTATTAGTATTATTTCAATAACATGACTACATTTAAGTGGCGCACAAAGATGATTTAGTTTTGATAATTTTAGGGCTGTCAAATGATTAAAATGTTTAATCCTGATTGATCAAAATTTTTTCATGGTTAACTCAAACGTTAAACGCCATTAATAGCAGTTGCATATACTTTTTTCATTATTAAGTGTATCATGAACTACTACTACTGCCATGTAATATTATACATTTTATGCTTATTTAAACAGCTAAACACAAAATGGACATTATTATTCGTTTAATGAAAATAAAAAATAAAAATACTAGCAGTAGGCTACATTTCAATTCCTGCTGTAGGAGCACTTGCATTCAGAGGAGAGGAGCTACCCGTCTGTGTTTGGTGACCAGTCCCGTGCATAATAACACGCAATGTGGATTGTGACGGTCATTGTGTGATTGTCAAACATGTTTGAGTATGTAATCTGTAATATTTCTAACTGCATAACTGCTTCTGATATTGTCCACAATATGTGTTGTACAAGTTAAAGGGCGAAACATGTCTTACCCATTATTTACTAATAATGTGTAATGTTCACTCTGCTAAACATTGTGTACTTCAGGACTATCAACCAAAACATATTATAAAATGCAATTATTCCCTGCCTATATTCCTCAACAAGTTGGGGAGTTAAATCACCAAAAATGATTCCCGGGCGCGGCACCGCTGCTGCCCACTGCTCCCCTCACCTCCCAGTGGGTGATCAAGGGTGATGGGTCAAATGCAGATAATAATTTCGCCACACCAAGAGTGTGTGTGACAATCATTGGTACTTTAACTTTAAATGTACTAGAATGTATTTAGGTAGAAATATCACAGACTAAATTACAAAAACGTCTTTGACAATGAAAGCATGATCGTAATGCAAACCATTTTTTTTTGTTAGTGTAGTTGACTTGATGTGGAGTGTAGTGCTTTTATTTTGAAGTCTGAATTCTGTGATTGGTTGGAAAAGAGGTGAAGACAAAAGTGCCTCTCGGCATTCTGCCTACTGTCTTTCCTTTCTACTGAGCTTTTATCCCATTTTATGAAACTAGTAACACTAAAATTTCATGTGGAGACATGTTGTCTGACATCTGGTGGGAGGATTGTTTGCATATCTTGAGCCTTGCAAGCTAACAAATCTATTTTTCACACGTCGTCTCACACTTAACTATCATATCAGCCAAAATCAGCCAGTTAAACGTTTTTAACATCAATTTAAGTACTTTTTAAAGCAGCCTCAATTTGCAATGCCATTAAAAAGGCACAACAAACAGGAATTGTGCATGTATCGTCACAAAATGCTATTCCTTTAGAGGAATTTAGATGTTTTCTTTGCTGCTATTTTACCTTTTTATTAGTACATTAACAAGGTTAATTGTTTAGAAATATTTTAATTAATTTTAATTTTGTAACAGCTGAATGAGCAGCACAGTCACAGTATAAATGCATATTTTATGAACAAGTAAGTCATCGTTGTTGTTCGTAAACACATGCCTAAAATAACTTCAACTGCATTTAAAAGTCGATGACAAAATTTGATATTAAATGTGCTTTATTTTCTGACAAGTCGACAAAATGTTGAGATAGTTTGTGACTAGTGTTGTCTGGATACCGATATTTTGGTACCAGTACCAAAATTATTTTGATACTTTTCTAAATAAAGAGGACCACAAAAAAAAAAAAAAAGGATTGGGTTTATTTTAACAAAAATTCTTAGGGTACATTAAACATGTTTCTTATTGCAAGTTTGTCCTTAAATAAAATAGTGAACATACAAGTTGTCTTTTAGTAGTAAGTAAACAAACAAAAACTCCTAATTTTGTCTGCCGACATATGCAATAACATATTGTCATTTATACACCTGTTATTTTGTACACATTATTAAGGACAAGTGGTAGAAAATTAATTATTAATCGACTTGTTCATTTACTGTTAATATCTGCTTATTTTCTCTTTTACATGATGTATCTAAACTTATGTTAAAATGTAATAATCACTTATTTTTCTGTAGCTTGCTACTTTACATTAGTTGTGGATGATACCATAAATGCGGATATCAATCCGATACCAAGTAGTTACATATACATTCAAAGTTCTCATGTGTCCAGGGACATATTTCCCGAGTGTATAAAAAAATAGTACACATTCAAAAAAAGAAATGATGATGATGATGTGACACCAAAATATTTTTAGGTAATCGACTAGATACGCTACTGTATTTGGTATCATTACAGTGGATATCAGGTGTAGATCCACCCATGGCGTTTGTTTACATTTTGGCACCCGTGAGCTACGGTGTGTAGTGAAGCATGTTTAGCTATTCCTCGTCCTGCAGGGATGATACTTGTAAGAAACTTACTTTATCTATCACCATGGAGGCGATGATTAGTGATTTAGAAGTAGCTAAATCTCTGCAGACTGGGGATGGAATTTAGCCACCAACTAGCCCTGTCGTAAAGCACCTCTTCCTTAGGGTGTTTCAGTGTTAAAATTTCACCTTCATGAATAGTTTTTAAGCCAAAATATGCCCGTTCTCCCTTTTCTGTCCACACACTGTGTCTGCTTGTAAGTATGCCGTGATAATGCACTGCCGAACATTCTCGTAAACCAGCAACGACATGACGACAAATGGGGGGGGTGGCAGGACCGGTGTTTTTCAGAGGCGGTATAGTACCGGAAATGATTAATTAGTAGAGATGTTCGATAATGTTTTTTTTTGCAGATTTCCGATTTTCCGATATTGTCCAACTCTTAATTACTGATTCCGTTGTCAACCGATACCGGTATATACAGTTGTGGAATTAACACATTATTATGCCTAATTTTGTTGTGGATACATGAAACAATGTAACAAGGTTTTCCAAAATAAATCAACTCAAGTTATGGAAAAAAAATGCCAACATGGCACTGCCATATTTATTATTAAAGTCACAAAGTGCTGTATTTTTTTTTAACAGTTTGGAATTTGGGACATGCTCTCCCTGAGAGAGCATGGGGAGGTTGAAGTGGCCGGGTTTGGGGGGTCGGGGTTGAGTTGGGGGAAGGGTAAGGGGTCGCGGGGGTGTATGTTGTAGTGTCCCAGAAGGGTTAGTGCTGCAAAGGGTTCTGGGTACTTGTTCCGTAGTGTTTATGTTGTAATACGGTGCGTATGTTTTCCCCAAATGTGTTTGTCATTCTTGTTTTGTGTGGGTTCACAGTGTGGCGCATATTTGTAACAGTGTTAAAGTTGTTTATGTGCCCACCCTTAGTGTGACCTGTATGGCTGTTGACCAAGTATGCCTTGCATTCACTTGTGTGTGTGTGAAAAGCCGTAGATATGATATGATTGGGCCGGCATGCAAAGGCTGTGCCTTTAAGGTTTATTGGCACTCTTTACTTCTCCGTAATGTCCCAGAAGAGTTAGTGCTGCAAAGGGTTCCGGGTACTTGTTCCGTAGTGTTTATGTTGTGTTACGGTGCGGATGTTCTCCCCAAATGTGTTTGTTGTTCTTGTTTGGTGTGGGTTCACAGTGTGGGGAATATTTGTAACAGTGTTAAAATTGTTTATATGCCCACCCTCAGTGTGACCTGTATGGCTGTTGACCAAGTATGCTTGCATTCACTTGTGTGTGTGTGAAAATCAGTAGATATGATATGATTGGGCCGGCATGCAAAGGCAGTGCCTTTAAGGTTTATTGGCTCTCTTTACTTCTCCGTAGTGTCCCAGAAGAGTTAGTGCTGCAAAGGGTTCTGGGTACTTGTTCCGTAGTGTTTATGTTGTGTTACGGTGCGGATGTTCTCCCCAAATGTGTTTGTTGTTCTTATTTGGTGTGGGTTCAGAGTGTGGGGATTTATTTGTAACAGTGTTAAAGTTGTTTATACGGCCACCCTCAGTGTGACCTGTATGGCTCTTGACCAAGTATGCCTTGCATTTACTTGTGTGTGTGTGAAAAGCCGTAGATACTATATGATTGGGCCGGCATGCAAAGGCTGTGCCTTTAAGGTTTATTGGCACTCTTTACTTCTCCGTAGTGTCCCAGAAGAGTTAGTGCTGCAAAGGGTTCCGGGTACTTGTTCCGTAGTGTTTATGTTGTGTTACGGTGCGGATGTTCTCCCCAAATGTGTTTGTTGTTCTTGTTTGGTGCGGGTTCACAGTGTGGGGAATATTTGTAACAGTGTTAAAGTTGTTTATACGGCCACCCTCAGTGTGACCTGTATGGCTGTTGACCAAGTATGCCTTGCACTCACTTGTGTGTGTGTGTGTGAAAAGCCGTAGATATGATATGATTGGGCCGGCATGCAAAGGCAGTGCCTTTAGGGTCAGCGGCGTTTTAAAATGTCATAAATTCTACTTTTTGAAACCGATACCGATAATTTCTGTTATTACATTTTAAAGCATTTTTCGGCTGATGATATCGGCAGTCTGATATTATCCGACATATCTATTAAATAGTATTGTGGCACGATACTAATACCGGTATACCCTATCCGTGACTAATCGACTATTTAAATATTGTTAGTTGCAGCCCTAACATACAGTAAGACATGCAAAACGTGTATATATACACACACATATATATATATATATATATATATAATTTTTTTTTTTTTTTTTTCCTCAAGTTTGATATTTTTGCAACAATATGCTGTTATTTAGTCCTTCCTACTGGTTTCCCAAAGTTGTAACCTGCCGGGACGAACACAAAGGCATGGCTAACGAGCATAATCTGCTGCACGGAACAGCTAATTGGAAAAAAAATAAAATAACACTTTTCGCCGTGTGGGAGATTGTTGGACGCGTGCACGATCAGCAAAGTGACAGGCGGGCGAGGGAAAACACTTTCGGGGAAAGTGCGGCTTTTGTTATAAGAGCAGCTGCGTAGTAAACATAAGTGATGTTTGGAAGAATAATGCAAGGCCCCGCCTGCCGTGTGCAATAAATTGTGTTATGAAACGGCGGCCATGCCATACATGCACTATGGCGTAATTTATATCCGTCCCTGGATGGCGGGCATGCGGACGTACATCACATTGACGAGGGGGACATGAGATGTTTTGATTATAGCGACATACATATAATGTGTTTGCCCTTCAGTGTCGTAAACACTCATCTTCTGCAAAAGAAATTAATCCTTGCTTTAGCGTGAACATAAATGCGATGTTTATGACTGCGCCTTTAAATCTTACAGATGTTCCAATGCATGTGTTGCATTTTTAATGTTTAAATAACGCTCGAATTCAGGACGGAGTGCATATTTTTTTCTATTAATAGATAACTATAGCAGCGCTGCCTTGTATGAAACATATGTATACAAAATAAATGAATTGTGGCTTTGTTGAACACAAGAGATCAACCTCAAAAAAAAGCTTGTTTATAGACCTGATCTACTAAAGCAGGGGTGTCCAAACTTTTTCCCCAGAAAAAATCAAACCATGCAGGGGCTATGTAGATATTTTTTAATACCAATACAATATATAGATGTTGGCAACACTTAGGTACAGGGAACATATTCTAAGTCAGTGGTCCCCAACCACCGGGCCGTGGCCCGATTGGTACCGGGCCGCAGAAGAAATGTTTATTAAAAAAAAAAATATATTATTATTATTATTTTTTTTCTTTTTGTCTTAATCAACATAAAAAACACAATATACACTTACAATTAGTGCACCAACCACAAAAAACTCCCCTTTTCATGACAAAAACGTCCCTTTTTCATGACAAAGAAGAAATAAAAAAAAAAAAAAAATAATAAAAAAAAAGGGCCCCCCACCCCCGGGCCGCGGGACAATTTATTAAGCGTTGACCGGTCCGCGGATACAAAAAGGTTGGGGACCACTGTTCTAAGTAACAAAGACTTAATTCAGCGTTATTTAGTTAGGGTTATAATAAGGCAATGCAGAATAAGTTAACACAATGAAGAAACAGAAGGTCCAGAAGTTTTGAGGATTGATGTTCCTTGTTCGTTCTTTTAAAATATATTCCTTCCTGTGTTTTATTTCTCAACACGTCTTCCTTCATTTAGGTTTGTTAGACTGAAAATGAACATCAAATACATATCACAAAAGTGTAACGGCCATTGTGTATTTTACATAAATACAATAGGTTTAGTGTTAATATATCTACAAAATAAACTACATATACAAATTAAACATCTACATCAAACAATATACTACATATAAAAATTATACAACATCCAAATGAAACATTGCACACAATGAATGTGACTCATCACAATTAAACCTAAGGTGTAGCGTTATCGCCCTCTACTAGTCAAGTTAAGCGCTACATACTGTATTTTCCGCACTATAAGGTACACTTAAAATGCTTTTTTTTTTTTCTCAAAACTCGACAATGCGCCTTATAACCTGGCGCACCTAATGTACGGAAGACTTCTATTTTTGCTTACCGACCTCGAAGCAATTTTATTTGGTATATGCTGTAATAAGTGTGGCCAGTAGATGGCAGTCAAACATAAGAGATATGTGTAGACTGCACTATGATGGCAATATGACTCAAGTGGACGACACCAACATTTTAAATATTTAATTGAAAATAAAGAACATTACACACAGCGCTCAAAAATGTATCAAAATGTTTTAGTACGACTTTGGTAAGCTATGAAGCCGCACCGCTTGATGGATTGTCGGCGCATTGAACATAGGAGTATTATTATGGTGTGTGTATAAGGTAAGACATATTATCTGGCGTTTTGTTTCACAACATTATGCAAAAGCAACTTCTCTTACCTTCTGGTACCTGCTGATGTGTATTTGGGGATCTGCATAAATCCTGAAAAATTGTGCACCTCCGCCATTGTAGTCTGTAGCAACCCCATAGTCGATAAGCTTCTTCTTTTTCTCTATCTTCTTGTTATGGGACATTCATCCTTCACTGTTGCCATTTCTAAAATAAAGTAGTGTAAAGTTCTTACTTATATCTGTCAGTAAACTCTCAATGAAAGTGCTAAAACATACCGGTGTAGTGAGTTTACATTATTCACCCAAGGAACTTTAGTTATTAGAGCGTTCCGATCGGACGGTTTTTCACAGGATACATTTTGGATGTTGTTGTTTCTGGAGGAAGAGATGCTGCTCCGTTATTGATGGAAGTAAAGTCTGAATGTCATTAAAACAGTTAGCGCCATCTTTTGACACTTCTTCCTCCCCCGTCCTTGCACGCTACACCGCTACAACAAAGATGACGGGGAGAAGACGCTGTCGAAGATGAGCCACGTAAATAAGAGCGCCCACAAAATGACACATCCGGAAGCGACTGTCAGAAAGCGGCTTGAAGATGACGTGTAAAACATCATCTATGCAACATTTTGACCAAATAACCACCATCACATGTTATGAGGAAGCTCTCGGTGGCGTTTCCAAACCCGTTTTGAATAAACTGCCAACGTTAGATTGCTAAACAGGAAGATTTTAAAGATTATTGGCATTGTAAACACGCTGAGAAAAAAAATCTGAGTTAATCGTGTTCTACATCAGTGGTTCTCAAATGGGGGTACGCGTACCCCTGGGGGTACTTGAAGGTATGCCAAGGGGTAAGTGAGATTTTTTTTTAATTCAAAAATCCTTTATAAATATATTTATTGAATAATACTTCAACAAAATATGAATGTAAGTTCATAAACTGTGTAAAGAAACGCAACAATGCAATATTCAGTGTTGACAGCTAGATTTTTTTGTGGACATTTTCCACAAATATTGACGTTAAAGATTTATTTTTTGTGAAGAAATGTTTAGAATTAAGTTGATGAATCTAGATGGATCTCTATTAAAATCCCCGGAGAGGGCTCTTTAAGTTGATGATTACTTCTATGTGTAGAAATCTGCATTTATAATTGAATCTCTTTTAATTTTTCAACACATTTTTAGTTATTTTTATATAATTTTTTCCAAATAGTTCAAGAAAGACCACTACAAATGAGCAATATTTTGCACTATTATACAATTTAATAAATCAGAAACTGATGACATAGTGCTGTATTTTACTTCTTTATCTCTTTTTTTTCAACCAAAAATGCTTTGCTCTGATTAGGGGGTACTTGAATTAGAAAAATGTTCACAGGGGGTACATCACTGAAAAAAGGTTGAGAACCACTGCTCTACATGGTGTTTTTGAAACTGCACCAATTTTATCCTCAGAATTTTCCATCTAACCGTTTTGCAAAGAGGACTATTTGTAATGTGTGCATTTTCAGAACGTGCTTGTATTGTTTTTGGCCTAAGTAAGACCAAAAAAGCCATTTTGAAGTTGTCTTTATTTTTGAGTTATCATGCCATTATTTTACCATTCCGCCTTGCGTGGGGATAAATGACCCTTACAAGGTGTTCCCAATACATTTGCTGGATGTGCCACGATTCCTACTTTTAGTCATCACAGCCTTTTTTGTTTAGGCTTTGTCAGCGAGACAAGAGCCCCGTGGCTGTGTTTATGGCGGGGTCGCTTGTACCCGATAGATAAGACCCTCATATTGGAGGCTTCGGGAGGATGATGGGTGTTGAATCCAAGGACGGGGTTGCTCAAGTTCCTGACAGCGGTATATAATCTTCTGCCTGCATGCTGCAGTTTTTTTTTTCTTGTTCAATTTTTTTTATTTTTTTTAGGTCGGCGGGTTATGCTGTGTGATGATTCATTTGCTTGTCTGGAACAAGTGTGCGTGCGCGCGTGCACTTCAGGGTTTTATGCACAGACAAATGGTGGGGAGTGAAAGTGCATTACAGGCAATTTGTGGGAATTTAAGTGCAATAACTTTAATGGAAAGTGCATAAAGCAACAATGGAATCCGTATTAATAACTGCAGGGGCTTTAGCCGGCTTTCAAATGATGTGATAATTTGGGATCATTTGAGGATCCCTTCTTCGCCATCGCTTTAAATCTGCCACTTGAAGACGTAACGAGCCCGCTGTTTTGCCACGTTTAATTAACTTATGGTCTCCTAACCAATTTGCGCTGGCAATTTCTGACGTTAAACGTGACATTTGGCAGGCGGCGACGATAAATCTACGTTCTGGTCTACTAGGTGTGAAATAAAACACGCCGTGTTCTCCAAAAGGTTACAATTTATTAATGGATCTATGTACACTATATTGGTAAAAGGTATTTGGCCACCCATCCAAATGATGAGAATCAAGTGTCCTAATCACTTGGCCCGGTGTATAAAATCAAGAACTTAGGCATGGAGACTGTTTCTACAAACATTTGTGAAAGAATGGGCCGCTTTCAGTGATTTCCAGCGTGGAACTGTCATAGGTGTCACATTGAGTTGGTGACGAACACCAAGATGCAGGAAAACATGATTTAATTTAACACTAAAACGGGAACAAACAAAAGGGTACAAACAAAAAGGCGCGCACAAGGCGGAGAACAAACTTAGCTATGAACAAAAACTAGCACAAAAACTAACTTTGGACTAGAAACAAAAACACTTACTGTGACACGAAGGAACTATGACATGAGCAGAGTGAACAGAAGTAGACACAGCTACAACGATAAGTATTAATGTCATTGACAGGTAGTGGTGACAATAGTCCAGCCCTGACTGGAGGACAAAGCAGGTTTAAATAAGACTTGGCTGATTGACCCCAGGTGTGGCCAGGTGCCAATCAGCCAATGGAATCCGTATTAATAACTGCAGGGGCTTTAACCGGCTTTCAAATGATGTGATAATTTGGGATCATTTGAGGATCCCTTCTTCGCCATCGCTTTAAATCTGCCACTTGAAGACGTAACGAGCCCGCCGTTTTGCCACGTTTAATTAACTTATGGTCTCTTAACCAATTTGCGCTGGCAATTTCTGGCGTTAAACGTGACATTTGGCAGGCGGGATGCGTCGCTCGGCGACGATAAATCTACGTTCTGGTCTACTAGGTGTGAAATAAAACACACCGTGTTCTCCAAAAGGTTACAATTTATTAATGGATCTATGTACACTATATTGGTAAAAAGTATTTGGCCACCCATCCAACTGATGAGAATCAAGTGTCCTAATCACTTGGCCCGGTGTATAAAATCAAGAACTTAGGCATGGAGACTGTTTCTACAAACATTTGTGAAAGAATGGGCCGCTTTCAGTGATTTCCAGCGTGGAACTGTCATAGGTGTCACATTGAGTTGGTGACGAACACCAAGATGCAGGACAACATGATTTAGTTTAACACTAAAACAGGAACAAACAAAAGGGTACAAACAAAAAGGCGCGCACAAGGCGTAGAACAAACTTGGCTATGAACAAAAACTAGCACAAAAACTAACTGTGGACTATAAACAAAAACACTTACTGTGACACGAAGGAACTATGACATGAGCAGAGTGAACAGAAGTAGACACAGCTACAACGATAAGTATTTATGTCATTGACAGGTAGTGGTGACAATAGTCCAGCCCTGACTGGAGGACAAAGCAGGTTTAAATAAGACTTGGCTGATTGACACCAGGTGTGGCCAGGTGCCAATCAGCCAATGGAATCCGTATTAATAACTGCAGGGGCTTTAGCCGGCTTTCAAATGATGTGATAATTTGGGATCATTTGAGGATCCCTTCTTCGCCATCGCTTTAAATCTGCCACTTGGAGACGTAACGAGCCCGCCGTTTTGCCACGTTTAATTAACTTATGGTCTCTTAACCAATTTGCGCTGGCAATTTCTGGCGTTAAACGTGACATTTGGCAGGTGGGATGCGTCCCTCTGCGACGATAAATCTACGTTCTGGTCTACTAGGTGTGAAATAAAACACACCGTGTTCTCCAAAAGGTTACAATTTATTAATGGATCTATGTACACTATATTGGTAAAAAGTATTTGGCCACCCATCCAAATGATGAGAATCAAGTGTCCTAATCACTTGGCCCGGTGTATAAAATCAAGAACTTAGGCATGGAGACTGTGTGTACAAACATTTGTGAAAGAATGGGCCGCTTTCAGTGATTTCCAGCGTGGAACTGTCATAGGTGTCACATTGAGTTGGTGACGAACACCAAGATGCAGGAAAACATTATTTAATTTAACACTAAAACGGGAACAAACAAAAGGGTACAAACAAAAAGGCGCGCACAAGGCGTAGAACAAACTTGGCTATGAACAAAAACTAGCACAAAAACTAACTGTGGACTATAAACAAAAACACTTACTGTGACACGAAGGAACTATGACATGAGCAGAGTAAACAGAAGTAGACACAGCTACAACGATAAGTATTAATGTCATTGACAGGTAGTGGTGACAATAGTCCAGCCCTGACTGGAGGACAAAGCAGGTTTAAATAAGACTTGGCTGATTGACACCAGGTGTGGCCAAGTGCCAATCAGCCAATGGAATCTGTATTAATAACTGCAGGGGCTTTAGCCGGCTTTCAAATGATGTGATAATTTGGGATCATTTGAGGATCCCTTCTTCGCCATCGCTTTAAATCTGCCACTTGGAGACGTAACGAGCCCGCCGTTTTGCCACGTTTAATTAACTTATGGTCTCTTAACCAATTTGCGCTGGCAATTTCTGGCGTTAAACGTGACATTTGATAGGCGGGATGCGTCGCTCGGTGACGATAAATCTACGTTCTGGTCTACTAGGTGTGAAATAAAACACACCGTGTTCTCCAAAAGGTTACAATTTATTAATGGATCTATGTACACTATATTGGTAAAAAGTATTTGGCCACCCATCCAAATTATGAGAATCAAGTGTCCTAATCACTTGGCCCGGTGTATAAAATCAACAACTTAGTCATGGAGACTGTGTCTACAAACATTTGTGAAAGAATGGGCCGCTTTCAGTGATTTCCAGCGTGGAACTGTCATAGGTGTCACATTGAGTTGGTGACGAACACCAAGATGCAGGAAAACATGATTTAATTTAACACTAAAACGGGAACAAACAAAAGGGTACAAACAAAAAGGCGCGCACAAGGCGGAGAACAAACTTAGCTATGAACAAAAACTAGCACAAAAACTAACTTTGGACTAGAAACAAAAACACTTACTGTGACACGAAGGAACTATGACATGAGCAGAGTGAACAGAAGTAGACACAGCTACAATGATAAGTATTAATGTCATTGACAGGTAGTGGTGACAATAGTCCAACCCTGACTGGAGGACAAAGCAGGTTTAAATAAGACTTGGCTGATTGACACCAGGTGTGGCCAGGTGCCAATCAGCCAATGGAATCCGTATTAATAACTGCAGGGGCTTTAGCCGGCTTTCAAATGATGTGATAATTTGGGATCATTTGAGGATCCCTTCTTCGCCATCGCTTTAAATCTGCCACTTGAAGACGTAACGAGCCCGCCGTTTTGCCACGTTTAATTAACTTATGGTCTCTTAACCAATTTGTGCTGGCAATTTCTGGCGTTAAACGTGACATTTGGCAGGCGGGATGCGTCGCTCGGCGACGATAAATCTACATTCTGGTCTACTAGGTGTGAAATAAAACACACCGTGTTCTCCAAAAGGTTACAATTTATTAATGGATCTATGTACACTATATTGGTAAAAAGTATTTGGCCACCCATCCAAATGATGAGAATCAAGTGTCCTAATCACTTGGCCCGGTGTATAAAATCAAGAACTTAGGCATGGAGACTGTGTCTACAAACATTTGTGAAAGAATGGGCCGCTTTCAGTGATTTCCAGCGTGGAACTGTCATAGGTGTCACATTGAGTTGGTGACGAACACCAAGATGCAGGAAAACATGATTTAATTTAACACTAAAACGGGAACAAACAAAAGGGTACAAACAAAAAGGCGGAAAACAAACTTGGCTATGAACAAAAACTAGCACAAAAACTAACTTTGGACTAGAAACAAAAACACTTACTGTGACACGAAGGAACTATGACATGAGCAGAGTGAACAGAAGTAGACACAGCTACAACGATAAGTATTAATGTCATTGACAGGTAGTGGTGACAATAGTCCAGCCCTGACTGGAGGACAAAGCAGGTTTAAATAAGACTTGGCTGATTGACACCAGGTGTGGCCAGGTGCCAATCAGCCGCATCTGAGGGGAAACAGCGCCAAGGAAGAAAATCAGGAAATGACCAAAATACACGCGCTGAAAGGAAACAAAGACATACACAGAGAAAAAACTAAAACAAAACCAAACTGTCAGGGACAAGCCTGACAATAGGATGCCACCTTTGCAACAAATCCAGTCCTGAAATTGCCTGGCTCCTAAATATTCCAAAGTCAACTGTGGGTTATATTATAAGAAAATGGAAGAGTTTGTGAACAACAGCAACTCAGCCACCAAGTGGTAGGCCAGATAAACTGACAGAGAGGGGTCAGCGGATAGTGAAGTGCATAGTGCAAATACTTTCTGCAAAGTCAGTTACTACAGAGCTCCAAACTTCATGTGACCTTCCAATTGGCCCACGTACAGTACGCAGAGGGCTTCATGGAATGAGTTTCCATGGCCGTGCAGCTGAGTCTAATCCATACATCACCAAGTCTGACGCAAAGCGTGGGATGCAGTGGTGTAAAGCACGTCGCCACTGGACTCTAGAGCCTTCTCTGGAGTGATGAATCACACTTTTCCATCTGGCAATCTGATGGACCGGTCTGGGTTTGGAGGTTACCAGGAGAACGCTACATTTCGGAATGCATATTGAAATTTGGTGGAGGAGGAATTATGGTGTGGGGTTGTTTTTTTCAGGAGTTGGGCTGGGCCCCTTAGTTCCAGTGAAATGAACTTTGAATGCTCCAGGATACCAAAACATTTTGGACAATTCCATGGGATGGCACTTCAAGTTCATATGTGAGTGAAGGCAGGTGGCCAAATACTTTTGGCAATATAGAGTAAGTGTGGTTGTAAAAGACACATTACATCAGCCAGTGAATGTCAGGCCTGTAAAGAGTCCGTCTTCATTTAAACCCCCTTCGGGGACGATTGGCGCGTGACACCTGAGACGCAACTGTTGACCTTCAGCACCGAGCACACGTCTCGTCTGCGCCTGTGTGATAGTCACTCGTTAAGAATTGTCAATGGATGAGCGCGAATGCGCTTTAATCAGCAGAGCGCAATTTTTGAATAAAACACAGAAAAAACTGCTCCTAGGAAGAGAAAACAGACAAAACTGCTCGTAACTTCCAGTAGGAATGTCGGAAAGACATGAAATAAAAACTTATATGTAGGTCTCACTTAGATCTACATTTAGATAATTGACATCCTTCGGCCAAAATCAACAGGAAGTTAAAAATTACCCCTTCAAAATAAAAGTTTTGTAAAAACCCGTCACCTTTTTCAAATCGAAACTCCTCCCAGTGCGTTTGTCGTTTCGGCTTCAAACTCGCACAGGAGAGAGATTAAACCCTTTTGATTAAAACTGTCGAACAAAGTTTTGATTACTGCTCCGGTTTGGATTTTACGCGCCTTCAAAAACCCCTGCGCAAAGTTTCCTAAAACATTTATTTTTTGCCTCTTTAAACTGTAATTTGACCCCCTTAAAATGCTCCAAAGTGCTAGTTAAAGCTCTACTATGCAAAGCAAAAGCCATTTATCAACAACATCCAGAATCGCCGATCTGTAATTTCACCCCCTTAACATGCTTCAAAACTCACCAAATTTTACACACATATAAGGACTGGCAAAAACTGCCATCTAATAAAAAACCAAACCCCAAAAATCTAAATTGCGCTTAGCGCCCCCTTGGAAAAAACCCAGACAAAACTGCATGTAACTTCTGTTAGAAATGTCATAGAGACATGAAATAAAAACCTCTATGTTGGTCTGACTTAGACCAGGGCCTGAGTAGCGGCGGCAGCGGCCAAAGGCGGACCCGACCAACGCTGCTTGCAGCTTTAATTTTTTGTTTGTTTTTTCCCAGTCCTGAAGCGCTGTAGGCTGGATTTTGCGATGCAAGAACAGAGGGGTAAGACTTATGGGTCGGGGCCACCTGAGTGTGTACTGTCTAACTCTGCAGCCTGTGACTCATGATGGTGCTCATATACAACAGATACTGACTGATGTCAACTTTCACTCTTAACAATACTGTTTAAAGGCCTACTAGAATGAGATGTTCTTATTTAAACGGGGATAGCAGGTCCATTCTATGGGTCATACTTGATCATTTCGCAGTATTGTCATATTTTTGCTGAAAGGATTTAGTAGAGAACATCCACGATAAAGTTCGCAACTTTTGGTCGCTAATAAAAAAGCCTTGCCTGTACCGGAAGTAGCAGACGATGTGCGTGTGACGTCACGGGTTGTGGAGCTCCTCACATCTGAACACTGTTTATAATCATGGCCACCAGCAGCGAGAACGATTCGGAAAACAACGATTTCCCCATTAATTTGAGCGAGGCTGGAAGATTTGTGGATGAGGAAAGTTAGAGTGAAGGACTAGGAAAAAAAGAAGACTATACAGTGGGAGCGATTCAGATGTTATTAGACACGTTTACTAGGATCATTCTGGAAAATACCTAATTTGCTTATTGTGTTACTAGTGTTTTAGTGAGATTTATATCGTCGCACCTGTACAACCTAAAGGTCGGCCCCGCATCTTTCTTCAGCACCAGTTGACGAGTGGTGGCGATGCCCATCTCAGCCCTTCGCAAGGGACCCTCTTCGAAACACGATCTTTCGAAGTGATCGCTGCATTATACACTGTACTTTGTGTGTGTGTGTGGTCCAATCCAACCATGCTTGCTTGACATCTCTGTTCCATAGTAAAGCTTCGTCATCTTTCGGGAATGTAAACAATGAAACACTGGCTGTGTTTGTGTTGCTAAAGCCGGCCGCAATAAGCCGCTTCCCATCTACAGCTTTCTTCTCTGATGTCTCCATTATTCATTGAACAAATTGCAAAAGATTCAGCAACACAGACAATTAAATGCTGTGGGATTATGCGATGAAAGCAGACGACTTATAGCTGGGAACGATGCCGGAACAAAATGTCCTCTACAATGCGTGACGTCACACGCACGCGTCATCATACCGCGACGTTTCAGCAGGATATTTCGGCATGAAATTTAAAATTGCAATTTAGTAAACTAAAAAGGCCGTATTTGTTGCAATGTTAAAATTTCATCATTGATACATAAACTATTAGACTGCGTGGTCGGTAGTAGTGGGTTTCAGATGCCTTTAGAAATCAACCTTGTTGTTGTTAATTTTGTATCAAGTTTGGTTCGTTTTACATATTAAGTACATCACAAAACCACAGTCTGAAATTAAAGCCTAACCAAGATTTCATTGTGCTCGATAATCAACTATTGGCACATCCATCTTGACTTTGGACACAGGAGCAAATGAAGGACATACTTAGTCAACAGCCATACATGTCACATTGAGGGTGGCTGTATGAACAAGGCCAACACTGTCATAAACATGTGCCATATAGTGAAACCACACTAAACAACACTGTCATAAACATGTGCCATATAGTGAAACCACACTAAACAACACTGTCATGAACATGTGCCATATAGTGAAACCACACTAAACAACACTGTCATGAACATGTGCCATATAGTGAAACCACACTAAACAACACTGTCATAAACATGTGCCATATAGTGAAACCACACTAAACAACACTGTCATAAACATGTGCCATATAGTGAAACCACACTAAACAACACTGTCATGAACATGTGCCGTATAGTGAAACCACACTAAACAACACTGTCATAAACATGTGCCATATAGTGAAACCACACTAAACACTGTCATAAACATGTGCCGTATAGTGAAACCACACTAAACAACACTGTCATAAACATGTGCCATACAGTGAAACCACACTAAACAACACTGTCATAAACATGTGCCATATAGTGAAACCACACTAAACAACACTGTCATAAACATGTGCCATATAGTGAAACCACACTAAACAACACTGTCATAAACATGTGCCATATAGGGAAACCACATTGTCATAAACATGTGCCGTATAGTGAAACCACACTAAACAACACTATCATAAACATGTGCCATATAGTGAAAACACACTAAACAACACTGTCATAAACATGTGCCGTATAGTGAAACCACACTAAACAACACTGTCATAAACATGTGCCATATAGTGAAACCACACTAAAAACTGTCATGAACATGTGCTATATAGTGAAACCACACTGTCATAAACATGTGCCATATAGTGAAACCACACTAAACAACACTGTCATAAACATGTGCCATATAGTGAAACCGCACTAAACAACACTGTCATAAACATGTGCCATATAGTGAAACCACACTAAACAACACTGTCATAAACATGTGCCATATAGTGAAACCACACTAAACAACACTGTCATGAACATGTGCCATATAGTGAAACCACACTTAACACTGTCATAAACATGTGCCATATAGTGAAACCACACTAAACAACACTTTCATAAACATGTGCCATATAGTGAAACCACACTAAACAACACTGTCATAAACATGTGCCATATAGTGAAACCACACTAAACAACACTATCAGAAACATGTGCCATATAGTGAAACCACACTAAACAAAACTGTCATAAACATGTGCAATTTAGTGAAACCTCACTAAACAACACTGTCATAAACATGTGCCATATAGTGAAACCACACTAAACAACACTGTCATTAACATGTGCCATATAGTAAAACCACACTAAACAACACTGTCATTAACATGTGCCATATAGTGAAACCACACTAAACAACACTGTCATTAACATGTGCCATATAGTGAAACCACAATAAACAACACTGTCATTAACATGTGCCATATAGTGAAACCACACTAAACAACACTGTCATAAACATGTGCCATATAGTGAAACCACACTAAACACTGTCATAAACATGTGCCATATAGTGAAACCACACTAAACAACACTGTCATAAACATGTGCCATATAGTGAAACCGCACTAAACAACACTGTCATAAACATGTGCCATAAAGTGAAACCACACTAAACAACACTGTCATAAACATGTGCCATATAGTGAAACCACACTAAACAACACTGTCATGAACATGTGCCATATAGTGAAACCACACTTAACATTGTCATAAACATGTGCCATATAGTGAAACCACACTAAACAACACTGTCATAAACATGTGCCATATAGTGAAACCACACTAAACAACACTGTCATAAACATGTGCCACATAGTGAAACCACACTAAACAACACTGTCATAAACATGCGCCATATAGTGAAACCACACTAAACAACACTGTCATAAACATGTGCCATATAGTGAAACCAAACTAAACAACACTGTCATAAACATGTGCCATATAGTGAAACCACACTAAACAACACTGTCATAAACATGTGCCATATAGTGAAACCACACTAAACAACACTGTCATAAACATGTGCCATATAGTGAAACCACACTAAACACTGTCATAAACATGTGCCATATAGTGAAACCACACTAAACAACACTGTCATAAACATGTGCCATATAGTGAAACCACACTAAACAACACTGTCATAAACATGTGCCATATAGTGAAACCACACTAAACACTGTCATAAACATGTGCCATATAGTGAAACCACACTAAACAACACTGTCATAAACATGTGCCATATAGTGAAACCACACTAAACAACACTGTCATAAACATGTGCCATATAGTGAAACCACACTAAACAACACTGTCATAAACATGTGCCATATAGTGAAACCACACGAAACAACACCGTCATGAACATGCGCCATATAGTGAAACCACACTAAACAACACTGTCATAAACATGTGCCATATTGTGAAACCACACTAAACACTGTCATAAACATGCGCCATATAGTGAAACCACACTAAACAACACTGTCATAAACATGTGCCATATAGTGAAACCACACTAAACAACACTGTCATAAACATGTGCCATATAGTGAAACCACACTAAACAACGGTCAAAAAACATTTTGGAAGAATATTTGCACCACAACACAACAAATACCGTATTTTTCGGAGTATAAGTCGCACCAGCCGAAAAAGCATAATAAAGAAGAAAAAAACATATATAAGTCGCACTGGAGTATAAGTCACATTTTTGGGGGGGAATTTATTTGATAAAATCAAACACAAAGAATAAACATTCAAAAGGCAATATAAAATAAATAAAGAATAGTGAACAACAGGCTGAATAAGTGTAGGTTATATGAGGCATAAATAAGCAACTGCTATGTTAACCTAACTTATTATGGTAAGAGTCATTCAAATAACTATAACATATAGAACATACTATACCTTTACCAAACTATCTGTCACTCCTAATCCATAAATCCCATGAAATCTTATACGTCTAGTCTCTTACGTGAATGAGCTAAATAATACTATTTGATATTTTACGGTAATGTGTTAATAATTTCACACATAAGTCGCTCCTGAGTATAAGTCGCACCCCTGGCTAAACTGTGAAGGAAACTCTGATATATAGTCCGAAAAATACGGTACTACAGAACAAATTCACAGAATTCCCTGCAGCACCAACTCTTCCGGGACGCTATAATATAAACAAATGCCATTGGTGGCTTTATACCTAACATCCTCTGTAATGATACCATGTACAATAGCGTATATAGTTGATACTACTATGATTATATCGACATTTTTTAACATCACAATGTTTTTTTTAACTGTATATCAGGTTTATAAAGTCAGGAAATTTGTCCCTGGACACATGAGGACTTTGAATATGACTAATGTATGATCCGGTGACGACTTGGTATTGAATTATTACCCAAATTTGTGGTATCATCCAAAACTAATGTAAAGTATCAAACAAAAGAAGAATAAGTGATTAATACATTTTAACAGAAATGTAGATACAACATGTTCAAAGGGAAAATAAACAGATATTAACAGTAAATGATCAAGTGTATTAATATACCATTTTTACAGTTAGTCCCTTATAATGACAAAATAATAGGTGTATAAATGACACAATATGTTACTGCATATGTCAGCAGACTAATTAGGAGTCTTTGTTTGTTTACTTACTACTAAAAGACACGTTCTCTTGTATGTTCACTATTTTATTTAAGGACAAAATTGCAATAAGGAAAATATTTTTAATGTACCCTGAGATTGTTTTGTTAAAATGAAGCCAATAATGACATTTTTTTGTGGTCCCCTATATTTAGAAAAGTACCAAAAAGTACCCAAATACTTTTGGTACCGGTACCAAAGTATTGGTATCGGGACAACACTGATACACACACACCGAGCAACCACTGGCAGAAATGTAGATCGGCGCCTATGGATACTGTAGAGGTTTTTAAATATAGCTCTGTGCAGCTTGAGGGCATGCCGGCTAAAAAAAGACCGAATGGTTCTAGACATTGTGTCACTTTCCAGTAAACAAGCTCGAGGCAAGTGGACATGCCCTGAATTATAATCTCTAACAAACTGCCTTATTAGCGGTCGTCGGCCATGTTTTTTGTTTACATTTTGACGGGGAGGTTGTAAAGGGATGGCGTCAATATTTTTGATTCCCCAGTCAGATAGATAGATTGAATATGAAGCTTGTAACAGAGATTTTAGATGCAATCCAATATGAACAAATATGAATAGCATGGTTAGAAAAAAGTATCCACAAAATGGTGGTAAAACGGAAACACATGGGAATCATATTTGATTACTTAATGAATATTCATAATTCATATACATACAGTAAAGGCCAAACATTTGGACACACTTTCTCATTTTTGTGTGTTCGTTGTTTTTATGGCTGTTGACATTGTAGACACCGTTGAAGCTCATGGAGAGAATGCCAAGAGTGTGCAAAGCAGTAATCAGAGTAAAGGGTGGCTGTTTTGAAGAAATAAAATATAAAACATGTTTTCAGTTATTTCACCATTTGTGTAATATAAATAACTCAACATTCATAGTTTTGATGCCTTCAGTGACAATCTATAATGTAAATAGTCATGGAAAATAAAGAAAACGCATTGAATGAGAATTTGTGTTCAAACTTTTAGCCTGTACTGTACGTGACAGTGGAACAGCATTTTTTGAATCTCAGCAATCATAAAAACGAAGAAGTAATCAAATGTATTGGTGTTAAAATAGGTCAAGTTAAATTCATTATAAAGTAAATAATACATATTTCATATAAGTTAATGGTATAATATAATTAAAAAGTAGGTAAGTACATTTTTCTTTGGTTATTAAAATGGCAAAAAATACATCAATAACAAAAAAAAAATAAAGCTGCAAGCAGCGTTGGTCGGGCCCGCCTTTGGCTGCTTCCCCCGTGACCTAAGCCCTGGTCTAAGTCAGACCTACAGAGAAGTTTTTGTTTCAGGTCTGTACGAAATTCTAACAGAAGTTCCAAGAAGTTTTGTCTGTGGTTTTTCCTAGGGGGGGCTGGAGCGCAATATTGATTTTCGGGGGTTTTTTTTTTTAATTAGATGGCAACTCTCGCCAGTCCTGATGTATGTGTAAAATTTGGTGAGTTTTGAAGCATGTTAAGGGGGTCAAATTACAGCTCTCCGTTTCTGGATGTTGTTCATAAATGGCTTTCGCTTTGCATAGTAGAGATTTAACTTGCACTTTGAAGCACTTTAAAGGGGTCAAATTATAGCTCAAGGAGGCAAAAAAGAATTTGTTTGGGAAACTTTGTGCAGGGGTTCTTTGAAGGTGCGTACAATTAAAACCGGAGCAGTAATCAAAACGATTTCGATAATTTTAATCAAAAAGGGTTCAATCTCTCTCCTGTGCAAGTTTGAAACCGAAACGACAAACGCATGATAATGTTTGAAAAAAGGTGACGGGTATTTGCAAAACTTTTATTTTGAAGGGGTAATTTTTTACTTCCTGTTGATTTGTTGACTAGAGGGGGGGGGGGGGTTGCCCACATCTGAGGTCCTCTCCAAGGTTTCTCATAGTCAGCATTGTCACCGGCGTCCCACTGGATGTGAATTCTCCCTGCCCACTGGGTGTGAGTTTTCCTTGCCCTTTTGTGGGTTCTTCCGAGGATGTTGTAGTCGTAATGATTTGTGCAGTCCTTTAGACATTTGTGATTTGGGGCTATATAAATAAACATTGATTGATTGATTGATTGATTTTTGCTGAAGGATGTCAATTGTTAAAATGTAGGTCTAAGTGAGACCTACATAGAGGTTTTTGTTTCATGTCTTTCCGGCATTCCTACCGTAAGTTACAAGCAGTTTTGTCTGTGTTTTCTTCCTAGGAGCAGTTTTTTCTGTGTTTTATTCAAAAACTGCGCTAGAGCGCATTTTTGAGTTTTGGGGTTTGTTTTTTTCATTAGATCGCAATTTTTGCCAGTCCTGGTGTGTGTGCCAAGTTACAGCTCAAAGAGGCAAAAATTGCATTTTTTGCGAAAATTTAGTTTTGAAGGGGTTTTTGCCAACTTCCTGTTGATTTTTGCCACAGAAGGTAAATTATAAAATGTAGGTCTAGGTTAGACCTACGTAACAGTTTTTGTTTCATGTCTGTATGACATTCCTAACTGAAGTTACAAGCAATCTGTTTTTTCTCCTTTCCTAGGGGGCGCTGGCGCGCAATATAGATTTTTGGTGTTTGGTTGCTTAATAAGTTGGGAAGGTTTGCCATACCGAAGTGTGTGTCAAATTTGGTGAGTTTTGAAGCATGTTAAAGGGGTCATATTAGGACTCCTTTGGCAATGGGCCATGCAGGCCCTAAAAAGTATATTATTATGAAAGGAACATTTTCTTTAGGGATTCATATACATTTTAAAAATAAGTTATTTGAATTACTGGAGTGTAATGTGTTTAAATAATTAGGGAACAAAGTGGGGTTCAGTGTTTTGACTGTTTTAGTGAGGGTTTTGTACTCTGTACAGAATGGCTTTGATATGAAAATTAGATATTATGCTATTTTTATTTTTAAGAATGTGTTAGCATATAAATTAGCAAACTATTAAAGGGAAGATTGGCTGGTTAAAAAAATGCAGTATCAGAAAAAATACTATATTGTACTTTAGCAACGATGTCTTTAAATAATCCCAAATAAATCACTACATCAGTCAAAACATTCTAAATTTTAAACACCATATTTTTCAAACTATAAGGCTCACTTAAAATCCTGTTATATTCTCAAAACTCGACAGTACACCTTATAACCCGGTGCGTCCAATGTACAGAACAATTTTGGTTGTGCCTACCGACCTTGAAGCTATTTTATTTGGTACATGGTGAAATGATTAGTGTGACCAGTATATGGCAGTCACACATAAGAGATATGTGTAGACTGAAATATGACCCCACATTTTGTATGTTCCATTGAAAATATAGAACATTACTATTGAAATGTTTTATTACGACTTTGGCAGGCACCGCTTGATGGATTGTAATGTGCTTCAACATAGGTGTATTATTACTGTGTGTGTATAAGGTAAGGCATTTTATCTAGTGTTTTGTTTCGCAATATTATGCAAAAGCAACTTTTCTTTCCTTCCGATACCTGCTGATCTGTATTTGGGATCTGCATAACTCCTGAAAATGTGCGCCTTTATAGTTCACGCCATTGCCATTTGTAATATAAAGTAGTGTGAAGTTCTTACTTATATCTGTCAGTAAACTCGCCATGATAGCACTAAAATATACCGGTGTAGTGAGTGTACATTATCCACCCAAGGAACTTTAGTTATTAGAGACCACATGGAAGTGTTTTTAATTTAGAAACGAATAATAATAATAATATGACCCCTTTAATGTGCCTTACAATCCAGTGAGCCTTTCGTATGAAAATAAACCTGACTACACCTGCTCATCAGCAGTGCACCTTATAATCCGGTGCGCCCTATGGTCCGGAAAATACGGTATACAGCAACACAACATATATTTTGTTCCTAGTACTGCACAATAGCTCTTGTTTGTGGCAATACCCTCATGTTGTATGCCAACGGGTTCATTTGAAAAATAAATCGAAAAATAAATCGAAAAAAATGGGAATGTTTCCAGCAGTGTGTCTTCAGCGACGTGGAAACGAGGGCAAAGAAGATTAAGGAAGACACTTTGAGTGACAACATTGACTCGGCCGTGTTTGAACGTGACTGACACAAGTGGAGCGTCAGCGTTCATCAGCGACGTGCGCACGCCATTCCCGCATGGGTATAGAGCGCCATGTTTGTTTTTAAACTGTGTATATTATCAAAAATAAATAAAAAAACAGGGAATGAAAGGGCTGAATTCATAATTTACGCTATGGCGTAAAATGCCTTTTACCCTTGAGGGACATTAAAAGATTGCTGTTCTTCTGAAGTAGCATTGGAAGCGTAGCCAATATATCTCCATAATTGCATGTATGACACACACACTCACACGGTTGCTTACATTCCACGGCCATGCCGCGGTCCTTTTATTTCATGGGAAAGTCATAAAAAGAATAGCATAAAAGAGCACTCTAGAAGTGCTGTGTAGTAATATGAGAGGTAGTGATACGGTAGGGGTCCATTTGTGGTCCTCAAGGTACCGTCTCACACGGTCATTACTGGACTCGGAGATACTGGAACTGTTTGTATGGCGTCTAGGGCGCCACAAAAAAAGTGATATGTCCCCAGTATGCAATAGTATAATATATTTAAAGGTACCACCTAAATGATAAATAGTCCTTGCCCCACTGCATGGTATTTATTACCACCAAATAGTGAGGAAAGTTTGAAAGGCAGTGCTAAGTAATTGTGAATTATATTCTTTGAATTAAAGAAATAAATCCTTGAAATAAAAATAGTAGTTGTTAGAGCATAGCTGTTACCTACGGCGGGGGAAGGAGACAACACAACGGCAGGAATTGGTTCTATAGGTTTATTAAACTCTATGGTGTACTAGGTTGTGTATGCTACCACTGTGTTGGATGAATAGTCCACAAGTCTGGAGGGGCAAGGAAAGAAGGAAGTCCCTGGTGCGGGGTTCGAGGATTGAGGGAAGCAGTCAAAAATCCGGAGGGAAGTCGAGGCGCAGAGCTCCGATCACAGGATATGAAGGGAAGACAGCGGGGAACACAGATGACATAAGACACAAGCAGAGGGAAAGGACAAAGAGAGCAGGTACGAGGAGGGAAGTCATTTACTACATGGAGTGAACTACGTTCCGGCGCTGGATCTTTGGGTCCGCTGGTCTTTTTATGTCGTCTACCCTCATTCCAATCATGTACGCTGATTGTAGATTTCCTGCAGCCGTGCAGGAATCGGTTCAATAAGTTTATTGAACTCAACGGTGTACTAGGTTGTGTATGCTACCACTAGTGTGCGGTGTAAGATGAGGTGATGAATTAATCATGCAAATGTTAAATGTTGTACATGGCGTGTTGGATGAAATATCCACAAGTCAGGAGGGGCAAGGCAAAAAGGAAGTCCCTGGTGCGGGGGTCGAGGATCGAGGTAAACAGTCAAAAATCCGGGGGGAAGTCGAGGCGCACAGCTCCGTTCACAGGATATGAAGGGAAGACAGGGGGGAACACAGATGACGTAAGACACAAGCAGAGGGAAAGCACAAAGAGAGCAGGTACGAGGAGGGAAGTCATTTACTACGTGGAGTGAACTACGTTCCGGCACTAGATCTTCGGGTCCGCCGTTCTTTTAATGTAGTCTGCCCTCATCGTTACCAGGTGCGCTGATTGTAGATTACCTGCAGCCATGCAGGCATCTGTTCAATAAGTTTATTGAACTCGATGATATACTAGGTTGTGTATGCTACCATTAGTGTGCGGTGTAAGACGAGGTGAAGATTTAATCATGCAAATTTTACCGGAGGGTGTTGTACGTAGCGTGTTGGATGAATAGTCCGCAAGTCCGGAGGGGCAAGGCAAGAAGGAAGTCCCTGGTGCGGGGGTCGAGGATCGAGGGAAGCAGTCAAAAATTCGGAGGGCACAGCTCCGATCACAGGATATGAAGGGAAGACAGCGGGGAACACAGATGACGTAAGACACAAGCAGAGGGAAAGCACAAAGAGAGCAGGTATGAGGAGGGAAGTCATTTACTACGTGGAGTGAATTACGTTCTGGCACTGGATCTTTGGGTCCGCTGGTCTTTTATGTTGTCTGCCCTAATCCGAACCAGGTGCGCTGATTGTAGATTGTCTGCAGCCGTGCGGGCACGAGGCCGCGATGCGGAAAAGCGAGCAGGGGCGCTTTCTGCAGATGGCAAGAGAGACTGCGCATGCGCCATGACAGTAACACTGCTAATAAACAACATGCTGAAACAGAATGAGTCCCTAACACCAGCTGAGGGTGTTAAAATAATATCCAAATGGCAGACATTTATCCATGAAAATATGTAGAAGCTGCCAATGATGGAAAGAGTTACTGTAGAAGTCCACTCTCCAAAATAAATGCTCTACTTTTTTATTACTATGTTACTTCAATCAAGCAACCACATTTAATTCATATAGCCCTTGATGAGTTGTGGGCTTCACCAACTCACGTCGACTTCCCATGGTCCAAACCCACATCTGGGCAAAAAAAAATGGGGAAAAAGGAGAAACCTTGAGAACAGCTCACAGATGCACTGACCGCTGTAAGTGTATTTTTTTTTTATACAAAATTTCTTATCTAAAAGTTTTTGTTTTTTTCTGAAAAGCATGTTAGTTATTAAAAATAGTGTTGTTTTTCGGATTGAACAAAGATGTTAGCGTTATGCTAAAAACATGCTAAACCCGAAGGAAAAGCCAAAATACTGCTTCCGGTTCAATTCGTCATCGCACAGATAACCACACATTTTTTTTGTATTCAAGATGAACATATATTAAATTTTTGTGTTTATCTGGAAAAATAAATACCCATAAAAGAAAAATGGCACAAAATCCTATTTTATGGCAATATTTTAATGAAAGAAAACCTTTTTGTTTGTTTCAAAATGGATTTGCATTTCAGAATTGGAAATAAAATGAACGGTAGGTACAAGGACTTATTAGTTTTCTACATTTAAAACATTTTAGCTTTTAGCACAAACAATAACACACCATTTAAATGTCTTTGCATGTTTTAATGAAACCTATTTGCTTTACGGCCGTCAACGAAGAAAAATCCATACATTTTTTGCAACGTTTTATAAGCCGAAGGGTTCAATGCGTAGGAAAAAAGTAGCGTCCCATAGTTTAGAATTTAGGGTAGGCCAGTCCAAAAGCTTTCACCGTTTTCCGTAGCTTTACCTCAAAATCCAGGTAATACAAAGCACACGCTGCCTTTTTATATCACATCCACGGGAGCCCGCATTCTCGTTGTCGCTCTTTCAAAAAATGTACCAAGTTTTTCGCTAAGTAGAATCACAGGGAAAGTTATCTTGCCGTCTGAGAAGTGTTGTATCCCAAATAGCTGCAATCGCTTTCTCTTAAGGTATTCATGTGTGATTTCCACATTTAAGAGAAACACGGGCATGTCTGGATGACTCGTCTTCATATTTCCGGTGTATACCTCCGAGTTACGAAACAGCTTTATTATTAAGCTGGCAGTGACGCGTTCTTTCTGACGTCGGTGTGGTGCAAGGTCTTTCTGGTGTCACTTCCTCTCCAAACTCAGTTTGTAAACGATCAATGAGCCATACAAAGCTCAGAGCCTGAGATTCAAGAAATACACGGCGAACTAACCCATGTAAACATTTGTCCAAGAAGGGGGACATTAAACGATAATTTAGTGTGGCTGAAACATGGCTTAGGCTAAATAATTATACGTTTAAGGTGTTGCCTCAGTCTCATCTTGGATAATACATTTTATTTGTCTCCTCTTGCCTGTTGTGCTTTATGCGACACACATTTTGCAGTTGTCCAAAAGTAAGCACGTCGGCCGACCCAAAGTGTGGCGGTAAGAGCAAATACCGCAGTAAAAACTAACTGCATTGGCAACTCAGCTGGAGTTCAAACGGGAACACGGCCTTGTGAAGTGTCCACAATTGGAGGCCACTGAAATAATGATGGACCGTGCTCGGGGAAGAAACTTCTGAGTGACGCAGCATCTCGTGCCTGAGGACTTTGTTAGCAGCACCAGGAGGGGAAAATGTTGACGTCCGCTTCCTTTGGTCTTCAGACACACCCCGTTGTCCTCCGTGGTCCTCGTGTCCTTGTCCACCGGCGCCACAACCATCTAATCCTATTAACTTTTGGAACTCGCTACTTTCATCCGTCTGCGGGAGGTGCGGGGAAAAAAAAAAACAAAAAAAAAAAACAAGCCCTTAAATAATGTATTCCTCGGGTGAATCCGCCTCCGGATCAATGGGAACACAAAGAGCATCTACAAAGGCGCTTGGCTCAAGGCCATATTTGATCACTTCCTCCGCACGCCGGGCCTGCGCCCGCATTCCGCCGTCCCCGCAGAGACTCAATTATTTCCAAGTGTTGGTAAGCTTTTGTTGAAAGAACACAAAGTGAATATTTAAACTCGGCGGGGCGATAGCAAGATCTTTTTGCGACACGGAAACAGCAGACGGATGGTAATTGTGAACCGTTAGACAATGAAAGAGGGAGGGGTTGAGGAAATGTTGCCATGTAGCTCCTCACAGGGATTCTGGGGAACGATGTTGCATGACGGCATTCGGACCGGAGGACCTCCGACGTACACGAGCAATTAAACACCACTGGAATGTTTGCGAGGAGCTGACAGAACAGGTCGTAGTGTTTAACCGAGCAGGAGAAACCCTAATGGACTCTTCTATGAGGGTCGTTAGCAGGCGTCGGTTGTCTCGGCAACGGACGTTCCCTATTAGGAAACCTCTGGATGAGAGCGACACAGATGTGTCCTACTTTCTGGAGCCAATCTTGACTCCTTTCACACACAAATGTCAATGATTGACAACCTGTGTCAGTGTTTTGATCTGTCGAAATGAGCCACCCGTCAGAATGAGCAACAGAACGCTACTGAGCATGTGCATCAGCTCGGAACATTTCCGCCAGTTAATTACCAATCAAAATGAGCTATGTCGTGCAGATTAAGAGTTGACTTTGTCACTGGCGTTACAAGTAGGTATTTTAAAGCAAACTTGCCAACTTTGAGACCTCCGAATTAGGGAGATTGGGGAGGAATATATTTATAGCTAGAATACACTGAAATTCAAGTATTTCTTATGTATAAGAAATACTTGAATTTCAGTGTTCATTTATTTACACAACTATTTTTCCTGACCATTTTCATGAAAAATGCTTGCAAGAGGTTTCAATAAGCAAACACATCTAAATGTCTTCCATTTAGCCTATCAATCAATCAATCAGTCAATGTTTATTTATATAGCCCTAAATCACAAATGTCTCAAAGGACTGCACAAACCATTACGACTACGACATCCTCGGAAGAACCCACAAAAGGGCAACTCACACCCAGTGGGCAGGGAGAATTCACATCCAGTGGGACGCCAGTGACAATGCTGACTATGAGAAACCTTGGAGAGGGCCTCAGATGTGGGCAACCCCCCCCCCCTCTAGGGGACCCGAAAGCAATGGATGTCGAGCGGGTCTAACACGATACTGTGAAAGTTCAATCCATAGTGGCTCCAACACAGCCGCGAGAGTTCAGTTCAAAGCGGATCCAAGACAGCAGCGAGAGTCCCGTCCACAGGAAACCATCCCAAGCGGAGGCGGATCAGCAGTGTAGAGATGTCCCCAACCGATACACAGGCGAGCGGTCCATCCTGGGTCTCGACTCTGGACAGCCAGTACTTCATCCATGGTCACCGGACCGGACCCCCTCCACAAGGGAGGGGGGGGACATAGGAAAAAAAGAAAAGAAGCGGCAGATCAACTGGTCTAAAAAGGAGGTCTATTTAAAGGCTAGAGTATACAGATGAGTTTTAAGGTGAGACTAAAATGCTTCTACTGAGGTGGCATCTCAAACTGTTACCGGGAGGGCATTCCAGAGTACTGGAGCCCGAACGGAAAACGCTCTATAGCATTCAGACTTTTTTTGGGGCTTTGGGAATCACTAATAAGCCGGAGTCTTTTGAACGCAGATTTCTTGCCGGGACATATGGTACAATACAATGGGCAAGATAGGCTGGAGCTAGACCGTGTAGTATTTTATACGTAAGTAGTAAAACCTTAAAGTCACATCTTAAGTGCACAGGAAGCCAGTGCAGGTGAGCCAGTACAGGCGTAATGTGATCAGACTTTCTTGTTCTTGACAAAAGTCTAGCAGCCGCATTTTGTACCAACTGTAATCTTTTAATGCTAGACATGGGGAGACCCGAAAATAATACGTTACAGTAATCGAGACGAGGCGTAACAAACGCATGGATAATGATCTCAGCGTCTTCAGTGGACAAAATGGACCGAATTTTAGCGATATTACGGAGATGAAAGAAGGCCGTTTTAGTAACGCTTTTAATGTGTGACTCCTACATCGTTGGTCTTTTCGAAATGAGCCACCCGTCAGAATGAGCAACCGAACGCTACTGAGCATGTGCATCAGCACGGAACATTTCCGTGCTGATGCACGGAAACATCTAAATGTCTTCCTTTTAGCCTACATTGTTGGTCTTTTCTTGTATTTTAGTCGAGTCATTTACAAAAAGTAAACATGGTAGGTGATGGGAGAGCTTGCAGCTACACAACAGCTAAGCACCCAAGCTAAACATATGTGCTACATGTCCTTAAATGAATAATTATGTCAATACAAACAAGGATCAAACACTCATAGTTCCATTTTATTTACAGATACAATGTTTCCAAGGCTTAAGAAGGAATTCAGTAACAAAGGTGTCCGCATTATTCAACTTACTGCATCCATTTAAAATATTATGGACATGAGGTGCTACCAAAAGCATTAGTCCAGGGTCCCCAACTTTTTGACATGGGGGGCTGCTATATATATATATATATATATATATATATATATATATATATATATATATATATATATATATATATATATATATATATATATATATATATATATATAGATAGATATATATAACAACATAATGTTATGGCGGTCTTGAACTTCCAATAATTTGTACAACTTGTATTTTTTTGTGGTAGTGATTGGAGCACATACTTGTTGGTCACAAAAAATATTCACAACATTTGGTTATTTTATGAATTTATTATGGCTCTACTGAAAATGTGAGCAAATGTGCTGGGTCAAAAGTATACATACAGCAATGTTAATATTTGTTTACATGTCCCTTGGCAAGTTTCACTGCAATAAGGCGCTTTTGGTAGCCATCCACAAGCTTCTGCTTGAGTTTAGATTACAGCTAAATGTGTTGGTTTTCTGACATGGACTTGTTTTTTTGGCATTGTCCACACGTTTAAGTCAGGACTTTGTGAAGGCCGTTCTAAAACCTTCATTCTAGCCATTCCTTCACCACTTTTGACGTGTGTTTGAGGTCATTGTCCTGTTGGAACACCAAACTGCACCCAAGTCCCAACCTCCATGTTGATGATTTTAGCTTGTCCTGAAGAATTTGGAGGTGATCCACCTTTTTCATTGTCCAATTTACTCTCTGTAAAGCACCAGTTCCATCGGCAGCAAAATAGACCTAGAGCCTAATACTACCACCACCCTGCTTGACGGTAGGTTTGGTGTCCCTGGGATTAAAAGTCTCCCCTTTTCGCCTCCAAACATATTGGTGGGTATTTTGGCCAATTTGGTAATTTTTGGTTTCAACAGACCACAGAACTTTGGCCCGCCATGTAATTTCATTTGGCCCTGGAGGCAATCAATCAATCAATCATTGTTTACTTATATAGCCCTAAATCACTAGTGTCTCAAAGGGCTGCACAAACCACTATGACATCCTCGGTAGGCCCACATAAGGGCAAGGAAAACTCACACCCAGTGGGACGTCGGTGACAATGGTGACTATGAGAACCTTGGAGAGGAGGAAATATCAAATTAACATTAGAGCTGGCCCGCCATTATAATACAGTGTCGGTGCCGCTGTAACACCGCATTCACCGCTAATGCTCATACTTGCCAACCCTCACGATTTTCCTGGGAGACTTCCGAAGTTCAGTGCCCCTCCCGAAAATCTCCCTGGGCAACCATTCTTGTGAATATCTCCCAATTTCCGCCCGGACAACAATATTGGGGGCCGTGCCTTAAAGGCAATGTCTTTAACGTTCTCTACAACCTGTCGTCACGTCCGCTTATCTTCCATACAAACGTGCCGGCCAAGCCCAATGATATAAGCAGCTTGTACACACTCATAAGTGAATGCAAAGCATACTTAGTCAACAGCTATACAGATCACACTGAGGGTGGCCGTATAAACAACTTTAACACTGCTACAAACATGCACCACAATGTGAACCCACACCAAACAAGAATGACAAACACATTTCGGGAGAACATCCACACCGTAACACAACAGAACAAATACCCAGGAACCCTTGCAGCACTAACTCTTCCGGGATGCTACAATACACGCTACCACCTAAAAGGTTAATTTGTTCAACCTTGGTCCGCGGCTTTATTCAGTTTTAAATTTCGGCTCTCTCTGTATTTGAGTTTGACACCCCTGCTCTAGAAGGTCTTATCTTTGTCCATGTGACTGCTTTTTCATATTTTTTACTTCATCAAAACTTTTCTAACTTTCCACACTAAAAAATAATGGGAGTATGCATGATTAAAGCTGATATTGTGTCCGATTAATGAATCAGGCATTATTCAGGGCGGCACAATCGGTATATCGTTAGCGAAAAAGTTGTTACGAGACCATCTTGGTTAAAATCTACATTTCAGAGTACGTAGTTTTGACATCTGGATGTGTCGACGGCTTTTGTCAGGGCTATTTGTGTTCAATATGTTAAGTTAAATGCCTTCAGTCGTCTTCAGATGTGCCCGCGATAACGAGCGTTTGAATGAAGGATGCGGCGAGCGCTAAAATTAGATGAAAGTTTGGCGCTCCGTGTGCATGAAACGACGGAGCAGAGTGGCGCTCCAGCGTGGTCGCGGGTCCCCCGCTGGGCGACTCCGATGTCGACACCGGGCGGTTTAGATCGGTTGGTAGAGTGGCCGTGCCGGCAACTTGAGGGTTGCAGGTTCGATTCCCGCTTCTGCCAACCTAGTCACTGCCGTTGTGTCCTTGGGCAAGACACTTTACCCACCTGCTCCCAGTGCCACCCACACTGGTTTAAATGTAACTTAGATATTGGGTTTCACTATGTAAAGCGCTTTGAAGTCCATCCATCCATCCATCCATCCATCATCTTCCGCTTATCCGAGGTCGGGTCGCGGGGGCAACAGCCTAAGCAGGGAAACCCAGACTTCCCTCTCCCCAGCCACTTCGTCTAGCTCTTCCCGGGGGATCCCGAGGCGTTCCCAGGCCAGCCGGGAGACATAGTCTTCCCCGTGGCCTCCTACCGGTTGGACGTGCCCTAAACACCTCCCTAGGGAGGCGTTCGGGTGGCATCCTGACCAGATGCCCGAACCACCTCATCTGGCTCCTCTCCATGTGGAGGAGCAGCGGCTTTACTTTGAGTTCCTCCCGGATGGCAGAGCTTCTCACCCTATCTCTAAGGGAGAGACCCGCCACACGGCGGAGGAAACTCATTTCGGCCGCTTGTACCCGTGATCTTATCCTTTCGGTCATGACCCAAAGCTCATGACCATAGGTGAGGATGGGAATGTAGATCGACCGGTAAATTGAGAGCTTTGCCTTCCAGCTCAGCTCCTTCTTCACCACAACGGACCGGTACAACGTCCGCATTACTGAAGACGCCGCACCGATCCGCCTGTCGATCTCACGATCCACTCTTCCCTCACTCGTGAACAAGACTCCTAGGTACTTGAACTCCTCCACTTGGGGCAGGGTCTCTTCCCCAACCCGGAGATGGCACTCCACCCTTTTCCGGGCGAGAACCATGGACTCGGACTTGGAGGTGCTGATTCTCATTCCGGTCGCTTCACACTCGGCTGCGAACCGATCCAGCGAGAGCTGAAGATCCCGGTCAGATGAAGCCATCAGGACCACATCATCTGCAAAAAGCAGAGACCTAATCCTGCGGTTACCAAACCGGAACCCCTCAACGCCTTGACTGCGCCTAGAAATTCTGTCCATAAAAGTTATGAACAGAATGGGTGACAAAGGACTTTGAGTCACTAGAGAAAAAGCGCTATATAAATATAATTCACTTCACTAATGACTGAAGACGGTGTTTGATACGCGTCGCGAAAACTCCGCAGCTTATAGTGGCAAAGCTTTTTTTTTTTTTTTAGCTGACACATTTGTTTGCGAGTGATCCACGACTTCACATATAGGTTTTGTCGAAATATATAAAATAAGGCTTCTCCCGGGGGAGTTTCAATATTTATGTAAAGCTCTTGCTCAGCTCTTTTGTAATGCCAGTTCCATACATTACGCAGGACTTATGACACGTGTGACGTCACCCTCTGGCCTTTTTTTTTTTTTTATCTCACCGTGTTTGTCTGACTGTGCTTCACAGAGCGTTACCCTCCTGCAGAGGCATTATGCTGCTCTGACAAATTGTACATAAAGATGATCCTTGCTCATGTTTGTCTTGACTCAAATCCCAGGCGGTCTGAGTGGTTGCTTCAAAAAAGCCAAAGTGTTGATCCGGAAGCCGACTCAACCATTGACGTCATCGTCGCACTCTGTGACCGTCTTTTTTTGATCGTCATTGTGTATTTGTTAGGACAACCCTCCCTTGCAGACGTTTAGAATTCAGCAAATGTTACGTTCGGGCCGACTGATCACTATATTGCCAAAAGTATTTGACCACCTGCGTTGACTCACATATGAACTTGTAGTGCCATCCCATTCCTAACCCATAGGGTTCAATATGACGTGGGTCAACCTTTTGCAGCTATCACAGCTTTAACTCCTCTGGGAAGGCTGTCCACAAGGTTGTAGAGTGTGTTAATAAGAATTTTCCACCGTGCTTCCAAAAGCACATTGGTGAGGTCACACACTGATGTTGGTGGAGAAGGCCTGGCTATGTTTCCATTCTAATTCATCCCAAAGCTGTTCTATCCGGTTCAGGTCAGGACTCTGTGCAGGCCAGTCAAGTTCATCAACACCAGAATCTGTCATCCATGTCTTTATGGACCTTGCTTTGTGCACTGGTGCACAGTCATGTTGGAAGAGGAAGGGGCCCGCTCCAAACTGTTCCGAAATAGTTGGGAGCATGGAATTGTCCAAAATGGTATGGTATCATGGAACATTCAAAGCTCGTTTCAGTGGAACTAAGAGGCCAACCCCAACTCATGAAAAAAGAAAACACACCATAATTCCTCCTCCACCAAATTTCACACTCAGCACAATAGAGTCTGAAATATACCGTTCTCCTGGCAACCTCCAAACAAAGATGGAAAAGTGTGATTCATCACTCCAGAGAAGGCGTCCCCACTGCTCTAGAGTCCAGTGGCGACGTGCTTTACACCACTGCATCCCACTTTTTGCATTGGACTTGGTGATGTATGGCTTAGATGCAGCTGTCGGCCATGGAAACCCTTTCCGTGAAGCTCTCTGCGTACTGTACGTGGGCTAATTGGAAGGTCACATGAAGTTTGGAGCTCTGTAGCAACTGACTGTGCAGAAAGTCTTAGCACTATAAACTCCAATTTACTTGGCCTACCACTTGGTGGATGAGTTGCTGTTGTTCCCAAACTCTTTCATTTTCTTATAATAAAGCCAACAGTAGACTTTGGAATATTTAGGAGTGAGGAAATTTTCTAAACTGGATTTGTTGCACAGGTGGCATCCTATGACAGTTCCACGCCGGAAATAACTGAGCTGCTGAAAACAAACAGCCCATTGTTTCACAAATAATTGTAGAAATAGTTATTTGGATCAAAATGGGTTGGAAATTATTCGGACTATAGATTATCTAGAGAGCACTGGCAAGGGGCTCGTAAAGCGCTATCCTCCACCAATCTCCCGGTGGTTAAAAAAAACAAAAAAAGTCCGGAATCAAATGGTAATCTGGATTAGCCACAAAATAAAATCACATGCTCCTCATGCGATGTCGAAAATTTCCTGAAAGTTTCTTCAAAACCAGTCAATAATTTTTTGAGCTGAGGTCAAAACAAATATACATATACATATGTACATTATATGTATGTGTATATATATATATATATATATATATATATATATATATGTATGTATATATATATATATGTATGTATATATATGTATGTATATATATGTATGTATATATATATATATGTATGTATATATATGTATGTATATATATATATATATGTATATATGTATATATATATATATATATATATATATATATATATATGTATATATGTATATGTATATATATATATATGTATATATGTATATGTATATATATATATGTATATATATATATATATATATATATATATATGTATATATATATATATATGTATGTATATATATATATATATATATATATTTATATATATATATATACAGTATATATATATATATATATATATATATATATATTTATATATATATATATATATATATATAGATATATATATATATATATATATATAGATATATATATATATATATTTATATATATATATATATATATATATATATATTTATATATATATATATACAGTATATATATATATATATATATATATATATTTATATATATATATATATATATATATATATATATATATAGATATATATATATATATATATATAGATATATATATATATATATTTATATATATATATATATACATATATATATATATATATATATATATATATGTATGTTTTAACCTTGTGGACCCTGGCAGGCCAGATCCAATCGGATTGCAGCCCTTTGATGTAAATGCAAGGTATCATGTAGTAGATCCGGATCATTCTCTAAATCCATTTAAGTGTGCCATTTTCTGACTTTACCTGTAAGTTTTATCAAAATCCATCCATAACTTTTTTGGGTATGTTGCTAACTAACTAATTCAAGTATGGAAAAGTCATGAGCGGCTACTCCATCACCTCCAGCCTCCTTAAATTGGAAGTATGTTCCCGACATGTATCATATTAAATGTATCACTTTGCTTTATATCACAGTACATATTTTTTTTCAAATAACTATGTACTTAATAAACCACGGCTCCCTCGTGCCGGCAGCACTCGTGCAGCCCCAGGCAGTGACTCCCGGCAAGACACAATCAATCACTCCTGTGTTGCCAGGTGCTTGGACAATAATCAATCAGTTGTCTTGTGGTGATGAATGTTCTGGCAACCTGCAAAGTATTAAGACTGTTTTTCGGCGGAAAGGTGTTGTTTGGAAACTTGCCTCTGATAGAGCGCCGCTTGCTGATTATTGCACATGATTTTTAATGAGCGGAGGCGGGGTGGATTGAAAGGAAGCTTCAACTTGGCTGTAGAAGGTGAGACTAGAGAAGAGGCATGAGGGCCTCACTTGCTGTCGCCAGGTCGATATTCCACAAGTCAATCAACCCATGATGAATAAAAATTCAAGTCGGTAAGTTCTCCGGCGTTGATAAACCGCCATGTGCATGCTTCAAGAGCATCATCATCCCTTTTGAACAGAATGTTCTCGTCCTCATTTGTCTTTGACTCTTTGTGCAGCATCACACAGTGCAACTGGTTAGCATGTAGCACCTAGCATGTTTAAAATGATCACAAAACTAGAAACCGCGTTTTTACCAACAATGACCACTAATGCTGTCGCAGAGGTAATCTGCTGAGGCTTTCTGGCGGTAATTGCTTCAACATAGGCTAGTGTTTCCTGCTCCCCCACTGTCGCCATGCATGCCGCACGGCGCCACTTTTGTATTCCCGACCATGTCATGTGCTCTTATCTCCCGCTTCCTGTGATAACATCTTCATTGCTTCTGTCTGCCGGGCGCCGTTAAAAATAAAACAAAACACGCAAAGTATTGTCTCTGCTCTGATCCAGAATGTACAGATACAGTTTTGTTTGCTTCACGCTGACTTGCATTGGTGTTGACGCGAGGGCTTTAAGTGGGCTGACCCTGTTTAGGTTTGCTAACAAAAGTGTGTGTGTGTGTGTGTGTGAGTGTGTGTGTGAGTGTTTGTATATTATAATAATATAGTGCAGGGATCCCAAAACTTTTTGACTCGGGGGGGCCGCATTGAGTTAAAAAAATTTGACCGGGGGCCGGGTTTTGTGTCTAAATATATACTGTATATGTGTGTGAATGTGTGTGACAGTTGCTTGCTGTCGTGCGGGTTCCACGGACCATCAAGGAAGGACATTTTGCTCTTGAGCAGGTTTGACTCTTGTTTATGTTTCAATAAAGCTCATTTCCGGTCGGGTCACTTTTCAGCTCCTTCTCCACTGCTCGCTCCTCGGTCGCTTTTCATCCGGCCGCGTTTCCGTCTCTCGTGTGCTCTTTGGCGCTCTTGCTCTTCATCTGCTGCGGACTCTCCTCCTTCTGCCCCGAACTCTCCTCCTTCTCCCCTTTTATACACAGCGAGGAGATATGTTGATTGTCTGCCGGTGCGCGATCCACGCACATGAATTAGATTGCGGCGGTGTCGCTCCCGGCACACCCCACCTTTCTGCTCCGCCGCATTCTCCGCATCCTTGCCGCCATCTTGGGCAGGGCTCCATCGTGTCCTGCCCCGCCGTCGGCCCGTCTGCTCCGCCTCTCCACAATGTGTATGTATATATATATATATATATATATATATATATATATATGTATATATGTGTGTATGTGTATACATATATGTGTGTACAATTTTTGTGTTTATCTTTAAATAAAAACCCATAAAAGGAAAACAGCACAAATCCAATTTTATGGTAATATCTGATTATTTATTACTTCGGTACTCTTGTCTTGTTCTGTATATTTGTAAAGTATTTTGTATTTCTATAGTGTTTTGTATATTGTACAGGATTGCTTATTATGTTTTATTGGATAGTAGTCTCGTTCAATTGTTAGTTTTTCCTTTATTACCTCTTGTGTTTTTTATTTTTACCCCATATTTGTTTCCACTACCGCACCTTAAGTTGGAGTCCTTAACCTCGTTATATGCAAATATAATGACCATAAAGTCCATTCCATTCTATTCTATATTTGAATGAAAATCAACCCTTTTTTGGGTTGTTTTAAAATCTGCCTTAAATAACAAAATTTGAAAAAATGGCCCTAATTTAGTTTCAGAATTGGAAATGGAATTAACGGAAGGTACGCAGACCATCTTTGTTCAGCAGGAGTCATATTGTTGTTGTAAAAAAAAAAGTGTCATTAGATAGTTGTCCAAATTTAGTTTCAGAAATTAAAATATAAAAAATTGGCAAGAAATTATTTTTGTTTTTTTTTTCCTTTCAAAAATTGGAAATAAAATAAATGGAAGCTACACGGACCCCGTGGAAAGTCCCAAGTAATAATACTAAAAACTAATATTTTTTGACTTTTATTATTTATAGCAGATTTTAAAACAAACAGAAGGGATGATTTTCATTAAAATATTGCAATAAAATGGTATTTTCTGCAGTTTTCCTTTTATGGATTTTTTTTTTAAAAGATAAACACAGTAATTGTGCACACATATGTATATAACTACTATATGTATATACACACACACACACACACACACACACACACACACACATACATATATATATATATATATATATATATATATATATATATATATATATATATACATATATATACATATACACACACACACAAATACACATACATACATATATGCATATATATATATATATATATATTCAATGTGTGTATGTATATATACATGTTTGTGTGTGTATATATATCTACCTACATATATATACACACATATATATATATATATATATATATATATATATATATATATATATATATATATATATATATATATATGTATATATATATATATATATATATATATATGTATATATATATATATATATGTATAGGTATAAACATATATATATGTATAGGTATAAACATATATATACACACATATGTATATAATATATACACATGTATATATATATATATATATATATATTTATGTATTTATTTATTTATTTATATCCTATTTTAGACATCTGTGCGACAATACGTCTTCAGACTGCGCGCTATTCCTAATTATTTCGTCTTTTGTGCTGAAATAAACATCGAGAAAAATGTGCTCGGAGAATGAACAGACACAAAACTTTAAACAACAGGTGTTGACGTGGACCCCCGCTGGGTTTTACTCCCAGCATCCTTGGCAGGCTTTCTGCAGACAATCAAACCCCTCAAACTTAAGAAGCCACTCAAGGGGGCGCTGACATTTCGCTGGCTTTGACCTTTTTTTTTTTTTTTTTACTTTCTAAAAAGAACAAGCGTCTTGAGCATGTTGATGAGATTTCGCTCTAATTTTAGCAACTCGGTCGTTACCCGAATCACTCGGCAGTAATCCTGTTGAGAGCTAATACAGTAAATCCATGGCGGGGCTGTAGGAGGTAATTAAATGTGAATTGATGCCGGCTGAATTGACAAAAACAGTGTTTTTTGACGACTGGAGGGAAAACGGCGTTCGCTTCTTTTTGCAGTCGAGTGGATTCAAGCCCAAACAATCCGAAAAAAGTAGACGTTGGGTTTTTTGATGCGATGTGATCCGTCGCTCTCGTCTGAGGCGGCGGCGGGCGTTTTGTCTCCGAGGTCTTGTAGCGCATCACACAAGATCGCTGTTTGTCTTAGTTACGCTGTCAGCAATATCTTCGACGCTGCAAGGAAGCCCTGTTTCTCCCCAGGAAGTGCAAATAGTGCAAAAATCACATCTGCGGGACAGATACCAACATGTGCCTGTGCAGCCTCGTACTCGGACCTCAGTGGGTGATTTATGCCTTGTGTCGAATCAAGACAAAAGTCATCTCCATCTATGTGAAGCAGAAGAATATTCCTTGTACAGTAAACACATGAGTGTTGGGCCATCGCTGGTGAAGAAACAAATCTGGAGTTTTCCAGTACTTTCAAGGCCATTTGAGCAGTGTTTTTCATTTATTTGGGTTAACAATATATTTCGCAAACCAGTAATTATAGTCTGCAAATGATGTGTTGTTGTTGAGTGTCTGTGCTGTCTAGAGCTCGGCAGAGTAACCGTGTAATACTCTTCCATATTAGTAGGTGGCAGCCGGTAGCTGATGATTGCTTCGTAAATGTCCGAATCAGCGGGAGGCAGGGTGCAGGTAAAAAGGTGTCCAATGCGTAAATCAAGAATCAACCAAAGCTGAGTGCCCCTAAGAAAAGGCTTTGAAGCTTAGGGAAGGCTATGCAGAACGAAACTAAAACTGAACTGGCTGGAAAGTAAACAAAAACAGAATGCTGGACGACAGCAAAGACTTACTGTGGAGCAAAGATGGGGTCCCCAATGTACCAAACATGACATGACAATCAACAATGTCCCCACAAAGAAAAATAAAAAAAAATGCAATATTTTTGATTGCTTAAACAATAGTGGATGTGGGAAATATCGCTCAAAGGAAGACATGAAACTGCTACAGGTAAATACCAAAACAAGAAAAGAAGCTACCAAAATAGGAGCGCAAGACAAGAAGTAAAACACTACACACAGGAATACAGCAAACAAGTCTAAATAAGTCAGGGAGTGATGTGACAGGGGGTGACAGTACATTTACTTTGAGAGAAGAGCTATAGTGATGCATGCCTGGTTATGCTTTAAAGTCATATCCAACATTTGCGACAACTTTTTACTGTCAACCGAGTTTTGTTGTTTAATGATTTCTGCTGGTGGTCTACCTCCGGATTTTTTCATCGCAAAAAATGGGCCTTGGCTCAAAAAAGGTTGAAAAACCCTGGGTTAGAGTTTAGAGGCATTGAACTATAGAGGTTGCATTGTACTACTACTTAGGCCTGGGCCGATAACACATTTCGCTGGACAATATTGTCTTAAAAATTATTACAGATAATCAACATTATTTTCAGTATGACCGTATTTTTTTAACCATAGAGCATACCGGATTGGATTTACATGCCCTCTGTTGTCATGCAAACTCATAAACATTCCTGTTTTTCCCAGAATTCCGAAATTTACATTCAGATTTTAAACTGTTAGGCCGTCAACATTTTTCAACCAATTCCAAAAAAAATCCAAAGCCGACCCATTCATATCATCGAGGACAATTGTGCTCATATTAATATTTTTAAAACTTCTCAAATGTCCTAAATTCTCAAATTTACGCCATTTTTAAACCCGATTCTGACCATTCACCCACACTCCACTTCTGATATATCAAACAGAAAACACATACTATCCGACAAAATATTACAGATAAGCAATATTATTGTCAGCATTACCATATTTACCAGACCATAGGCTGCACCGTATTGGACTTAGACTTCCTTTATTGTTTATTTGAACTTTATAGTACAGATAAGAACAATATTTTGTTGCCTTACCTTGTTGTAGTGCAGGTAAATGATCAATAAGGTGAAGATATAAATAAATACTGTACAGATAAATATATTGCACATTTACATATGCATCCAC
>NC_084639.1:24558365-24638365 GCF_033978795.1 Nerophis ophidion | reverse complement strand
CATTGTTTACATTCCCAAAAGATGACAATGAAGCTTTACTATGGAACAGAGCGGTCAAGCGAACACGGTTGGATTGGACCACACACACAAAGTACAGTGTTTCATGCAGCGATCATTTCGAAAGATCGTGTTTCGAACAGGGTCCCTTGCGAAGGGCAGAGATGGGCATCGCCACCACCCGTCGACTGGTGCTGAAGATTAGTGCGAGGCCGAACTTCAGGTTGTACAGGTACGACCATATAATCCCACTAAAACACAATAAGCAGATAAGGGATTTTCCAGAATTATCCTAGTAAATGTGTCTAATAACATCTGAATCGCTCTAAATGTAGTCTTTTTTTTTTTCTCTAATCCTTCGCTTTCACTTTCCCCATCCACAAATCGTTCATCCTTGCTCAAATTAATGGGGAAATCGTCGCTTTCTCGGTCCGAATCGCTCTCGCTGCTGGTGGCCATGATCGTAAACAATGTTCAGATGTGAGGAGCTCCACAACCCGTGACGTCACATGCACGTCGTCTGCTACTTCCGGCACAGGCAAGGCTTTTTTTTATCATCACCAAAAGTTGCGAACTTTATCGTGGATGTTCTCTACTAAATCCGTTCAGCAAAAATATGGCAATATGGCGAAATGATCAAGTATGACACATAGAATGGACCTGCTATCCCCGTTTGAATAAAAACATCTCATTTCAGTAGAACTTTAAACAACAGACATGTTTCCAAAGTGCTGCACAACAATATCAAAAAACAATATTCAAATAGTATCCTTAGCTCCACCAATGACTGAATAAAAACACAAAAATAATACATATAATACCAATACAAAATAATTAAAAATTATTTTAAAGGGTGAAACCCATTAAAACAATAAAATGAAATCAACATTTCTATTTATTTCTCAAAAGTGAGGTAAAATTTAGTCAGATTCCACCAAAGCATGTGATCACGCACAGCATGGCATCCTTGTTGTTTTAGTTTTCATGTTCTACACACACAATGCCTGGTGTAAGCACACAACTCTTGGCAGTGTTGTCTTACTCTTTGGAACCCATTCTCTCCCCTGACTTAACATATTTTCCGGACTATAAGGCGCACTTATAGTCCTATAAACCAAGGGTTGGAATTGGGGGTTAAATCACCAAAAATGATTTCCGGGCGCGGCACCAATGCTGCTCACTGCTCCCCTCACCTCCCAGGCGGTGAACAAGGGGATTGTTCAAATGCAGAGGACACATTCCACCACACCTAGTGTGTGTGTGACAACCATTGATACTTTTACTTTAACTTACCTTAAAATATTTTTGTACCCCTCAAAACTCGACAGTGCGCCTTATAACCCGGTGCGCCTAATGTACGGAGTAATTCTTGTTTTGCTTACCAACCTCGAAGCAATTTTATTTGGTAAATGGTGCAATGATTAGTGCGACCAGTAGATGGCAGTCAAACATAAGAGATATGAGTAGACTACACGATGATGGCAATATGACTCAAGTAAACAACACCAACATTTTATATGTTCCATTAAAAATACGTAATATTTACACACGGTGCTCAAAATGTTTTAGTACGACTTTGGTAAGCTATGAAGCCGCACCGCTTGATGGATTGTCGGAGAATTAAACCTAGGAGTATTATTATGGTGTGTGTATAAGGTAAGACATATTATCTGGCGTTTGGTTTTGCAATATTCTGCAAAAGCAACTTTTCTTACTTTCTGGTACCTGCTGATCTGTATTTGGGTTCTGCATAAATCCTGAAAAAGTGCACAAGTCCGCCTTTGTAGTCTGTGGCAACCCCGTAGTTTATAAGCTTCTTCTTTTTCTCTATCTTCTTGTTATGGGACATTCATCCTCCATTGTTGCCATTTCTAATGAGTTTACTGCCAGATACAAGTAAGAACTTCATACTACTTTATAGAATAGAATAGAGAAGCACTTTTTATTCTATTCTATTCTATAAAGTAGTATGAAGTTCTTACTTGTCTGTCAGTAAACTCGCCATGAAAGTGCTAAAACATACCGGTGTAGTGAGTTAAATTATTCACCCAAGGAACTTTACTTATTAGAGTTCCGGTCGGACGGTTTTTCACGGGACACATTTCTGGTGTTGTTGTTTCCGGATGAGGAGATGATGCTCAGTTAATGATTCAAGTAAAGTCTGAATGTCATTAAAACAGTTCGCGCCATCTTTTGACATTCCTTCCACTCCCGTCCTTGCACGCTACACCGCTACAACAAAGATGACAAAGGGTGGCTATTTTGAAAAAAATTTAATTTAAATCATGTTTTCAGTTATTTCACCTTTTTTGTTAAGTAAACAACTCCACATGTGTTCATTCATAGTTTTGATGCCTTCAATGACAATCTACAATGTAAATAGTAATGAAAATAAAGAAAACACATTCAATCAATCAATCAATGTTTATTTATATAGCCCCAAATCACAAATGTCTCAAAGGACTGCACAAATCATTACGACTACAACATCCTCGGAAGAACCCACAAAAGGGCAAGGAAAACTCACACCCAGTGGGCAGGGAGAATTCACATCCAGTGGGACGCCAGTGACAATGCTGACTATGAGAAGCCTTGGAGAGGACCTCAGATGTGGGCAACCCCCCCCCTTTAGGGGACCGAAAGCAATGGATGTCGAGCGGGTCTAACATGATACTTTGAAAGTTCAATCCATAGTGGCTCCAAGACAGCAGCGAGAGTCCCGTTCACAGGAAACCATCTCAAGCGGATCAGCAGCGTAGAGATGTCCCCAACCGATACAGGCGAGCGGTCCATCCTGGGTCTCGACTCTGGACAGTCAGTACTTTATCCATGGTCATCGGACCGGACCCCCTCCACAAGGGAGGGGGGGACATAGGAGAAAGAAAAGAAGCGGCAGATCAACTGGTCTAAAAAGGAGGTCTATTTAAAGGCTAGAATATACAGATGAGTTTTAAGATGAGACTTAAATGCTTCTACTGAGGTAGCATCTCGAACTGTTACCGGGGGCATTGAATAGAAGGTCTGTCAAAACCTTTGGCCTGTACTGTATATATATATATATATATATATATATATATATATATATATATATATATATATATATATATACTCCTGAAAAAACAACCCCACACTATAATTCCTCCTCCACCAAATTTCACACTCGGCACAATGCAGTCCGAAATGTAGCGTTCTCCTGGCAACCTCCAAACCCAGACTCGTCCATCAGATTGCCAGACGGGATAGTGTGATTCATCACTCCAGATAAGGCGTCTTTACTGCTCTAGAGTCCAGTGGCGAGGTGCTTTACACCACTGCATCCCACGCTTTGCATTGGACTTGATGATGTATGGCTTAGATGCAGCTGCTCGGCCATGGAAACCCATTCCATGAAGCTCTCTGCGTACTGTACGTGGGCTAATTGGAAGGTCACATGAAGTTTGGAGCTTTTAGCACTATGCGCTTCAGCATCGGCTGACCCTTCTCTATCAGTTTACCTTGCCTACCACTTGTTGGCTGAGTTGCTGTTGTTCCCAAACGCTTCCCTTTTCTTTTAATAAAGTTGACTTTGGAATATTTAGGAGCGTGGAAATTTTCACGACTGGACTTGTTGCACAGGTGGCATCCTATGACAGTTCCACGCTGGAAATCACTAAGAGCGGCCCATTCTTTCACAAATGTTTGTAGAAACGGTCTCCATGCCTAAGTGCTTAATTGTATACACCGGGCTAAGTGATTAGAACACCTGGTTTTAATAATTTGGATGGGTGGCCAAATGCTTTTGGCAATTTAGTATACATATATACATACACATATTTTTTTCATTTCAAATTAAGGAAGCATCAACTTAGATGAAAGCAAATCATGTGATGTTGATGCCAAGGAACAAACCAGCACCTTCTATCCGAGCGGGAAAGAAAATAAGACAACATGTGACATATCGAGGCCCGCATGGTGCTGAGGTGCAATTAAAGTCGTGCGAGCATATAATCAGTCCCTCTCATCCCGATGAGTTATTGCACAACCGCAGCTGCTCACCCGTGCCGGAAAGGCGCCGATATTAACATGCGACTGCAAAGCAACCCCGGGTTCCACGCGGCGGACTCGCCGCCTGACGTTGGCAGCAAGCGAGTGTTAATGAGGAGAATAAATGGCAGATGAGGTGCGTGACACCGTGACGTGTTTTATTTTCCTCACCTGAAAGTGTCACGCCTCGCCTCCAGAGGTGATTGCCAGGGACGCCATTGTGGAACGTGTTTGAAATATTGGGGGATGATGTTTACAAGGCGGTGTCATTTTCTGCCTGATCACCTTTATAATCAGGGGATGGATCTCGCTTGATTAGCCAAGTCTCGGCTTCGCTCAGACGTACCTCTTCTTTGAAGGCAGGGGTAGGGAACCTATGGCTCTAGAGCCAGATGTGGCTCTTTTGATGACTGCATCTGGCTCTCGGATAAATCTTAGCTGACATTGTTTAACATGAAAAGTACTTAATAATTACGCTGGTAATCACAGTGTTAAAAATAACGTTCAATTTATAAAACATTCTCATGCATTTTAATCCAACCATCAGTTTTCTATCGCACCTGTCCAAGATGTCGCATTAATGGTAAGAAGTATTATATTTATCATTGGTTCAATTTAGAATAAAAATGTTATTAAAAAGAATAAGAGACTTATGATACTCTAAAAATGTTGGTCTTGTCAAGACCTGGACTATGGTGTGGTTGCAAAGCGATTGGAACGGATATAGCGTGAAGGTAATGACATCTTTAATCTTAACTCAAAAATATTACAAAAACAAAGGGTATAAACAAAAGGCGCTCTCAGTGGAGGTTAAAAACTTGGCTATGAAAAATAAAACACGCACAATGGGAGAACTATGAACATAAAATAAAACTTACAAACTATGGCATGAAAAACTTACTTGGACCGAGAAAGAGCATGGATCATCGGCATGGATGACATAGGTGTGTAGGAGGTGATAGAGGGTGCGTAGAAGGCTGAAAAGTCTAATATTTAAGCCTGGCAACTGCAGGCTTAAATGGTGATGTGGTGATTGACAACAGGTACATGAGTTCAAGTGAATCAGATGCGTGAGTCGTGAAAACAGATGAACTGATTGGTAGTCATGGAAACAAAAACAAACCAGGGTGCGCAAAAACAGGAACTAATGGAGTCAAAAACAAAACAGAACGTAACTAAACAGAACATGCTCACAAAGACATGACAGGTCTAACTTAAAAATGCACGCATTTAGTTGTATTCAGTGTTTAAAAAATATTATACGGCTCTCACGGAAATACATTTGGAAATATTTGGCTTTCATGGCTCTCTCAACCAAAAAGGTTCCCGACCCCTGTTTTAAGGCAACAATAACAATCGTTAAAGGTCTACTGAAATGAGATGTTCTTATTTAAACGGGGATAACAGGTCCATTCTCTGTGTCATACTTGATCATTTTGCAATATTGCCATATTTTTGCTGAAAGGATTTAGTAGAGAACATCCACGATAAAGGTCGCAACTTTTGGTCGCTAATAAAAAAGCCTTGCCTATACCGGAAGTAGCAGACGATGTGCGCGTGACGTCACGGGTTGTGGAGCTCCTCACATCTGAACATTGTTTACGATCATGGCCACCAGCAGCGAGAGCGATTCGGACCGAGAAAGCGACGATTTCCCCATTAATTTGAGCGAGGATGAAAGATTTGTTGATGAGGAAAGTGAGAGTGAAGGCCTAGAAAAAAAAAAAAAAGACTATACAGTGGGAGCGATTCAGATTTTATTAGACAACTTTACTAAGATATATCTGGAAAATCCCTTATCTGCTTATTGTGTTACTAGTGTTTTAGTGAGAATATATGGTTGTACCTGTATAACCTGAAGGTCGGCCCCGCACCTTTCTGCAGCACCAGTCGATGGGTGGTGGCGATGCCCATCACTGCCCCTTCGCAAGGGACCCTCTTTGAAACACGACTATGTGAAATGATCGCTGCATAATAGACTGTACTTTGTGTGTGTGGTCCAATCCAACCGTGTTCGCTTGACCACTCTGTTCCATTGTAAAGCTTCACCGTCATCTTTCGGGAATGTAAACAATGAAACACTGGCTGTGTTTGTCTTGCTAAAAGCGGCCGCAATACACCGCTTCCCACCTACAGCTTTCTTCATTGACGTCTCCATTATTCATTGAACAAATTACAAAAGATTCAGCAACACAGACGTCCATAATACTGTGGAATTTTGCGATGAAAACAGACGGCTTATAGCTGGGAATGGTGCTGCAACAAAATGTCCTCTACAAAGCATGACGTCACACGCACGCGTCATCATACCCTGACGTTTCAGCAGGATGCTTCGGCGTGAAATTTAAAATTGCAATTTAGTAAACTAAACTGGCCGTATTGGCATGTGTTGCAATGTTGAGATTCCATCATTGATATATAAACTATCAGACTGTGTGGTCGGTAGTCGTGGCTTTCAGTAGGCCTTTAATGAGTATTTTAACCCTTTCAATGCAAATTTGTCCCAGCAATGGAAACCTATGCAAAAGTGTTTTTCCCCTATATTAGGGACGGCGTGGCGCAGTGGCAGAGTGGCCGTGCGCAACCCAAGGGTCCCTGGTTCAAATCCCACCTAGTACCAACCTTGTCACGTCTGTTGTGTCCTGAGCAAGACACTTCACCCTTGCTCCTGATGGGTGCTGGTTGGCGCCTTGCATAGCAGCTCCCTCCATCAGTGTGTGAATGTGTGTGTGAATGGGTAAATGTGGAAGTAGTTTCAAAGCGCTTTGAGTACCTTGAAGGTAGAAAAGCGCTATACAAATACAACCCATTTATCATTTATTTATTATTATGGTTGTGGCATATAGATGTAGCTGGGTTATGTTTTTTACCTGTTCCACTGGGGCCTCGAACCTGGGTTGCCGACATGAGAGACAAGAATGTTAGCCACCGAGATAAAAGCCCAGGCTATCAACCCAAAGTTGTCAGGGAGTGAGGTTTACCAATGTACGCATGGCCCAGCCACACCGGCTGGCCTCCGTTATATAGACACAAAGAATAAAATGAACGATACGAATTTTTTGTGGTGGCCTGTACCAGGACACCAATTTTATGTGGTCGAAAAGTCCGAATCTTAAACAAGAACAATAGAGTTTGTTACAACAGTTTTAATTGCTCACAAACAGATAACACAAAGTTGGATTGAATCGATATGAAAACACAAAGTAGCTCATGAGACGAAAGATGGTGAACCCTCGTGAAGGAATTAAGAAAGAGCGCACATCAGGCTCGGTCTTCCCTTCTTATTAATACGCTCCTTAATGACCTTATTTGTAACATAACGTATGTAACTGTCCAATGTGCAGGGTGACTTGACCTCTTATGTCGTGTCCCTCTCAATGCATTTAGTTTGGAGGTATCCCTAGGACAGAAATGTTCCACTACATAAAAATTACACATTTTGCAAGCTAGCGGCTAACATCCCTCCACAGTGAAGTTTCGAAAACACTAATCCTCACTTCCGAAGCGGCAAATAGTCTAGAACTTTTACTACAATTATAATAAGAGTAGAGGACAAGAGATCGCTAAACATGTGACACTTTGCATGAGGATGCAAAAAAAGCAGAGCTAACCGCTAAGCTTAAGCTTTTTGAAACTGGAATGGTTGTGTTAGTTGTGTCAAACACATTTGATTTTTCAATTACCGTATTCCCTTGAATTGCCGCCGGGTATATAGTATGTGCCTGCCTAGAATTACTGCCGGGTCGAACTCATTTCGCGAAATAATTAGCGCATGCCTAGCATTACCGCCGGGTCAGGATTAACGCCGGGTCAAAATCGTTTCGCAAAATATTATTTTTATTAGCGCATGCCTAGAATTTCAGCCGGGTCAAACTCGTCACATCACGAATGACACTTCATCATTTTCAAAATGGAGGAGGCTGATTTCAATAATTTGAAATCGCATAAAGGGAAGAAGATTAAGAGCTATTCAGTAGGATTTAAGGTCCAAGCTATTGAATATGCTAAAAAGAACAGTAAGCAGCTATGTTTTATTAATATAACGTAGCTGCGTGTGTCAAATATGAGTCACTAAATGACTCCCGCCTCCTGGTAGTAGAGGGCGCTAGTGATCCTTCTTGCGACAACTCGGCTGCAGAAGAAATGACAACAAGCAGCAAGAGTGAGCAGCGATCGTTTATTTTTTCTTCTCCTTTGCACTTTAACATGGAGGATTACATATCTAAAATAAAACAGTTTTATAAACAAAACTTCAATTGAAGCTGGAGGTAATAAAGGAAGATCTCCATCAAGACAGAGACTTTTAAAACTGAAGAAAGATAAGGAAGACTTCTATAAACAAGTTATCGATGCTTTTGATCAGAAGGAGCTGCACATGGACTTCATTTATAAGTAAAGGTAAGACCATAATAAGGTTTTTTTTTATTAAATATGCTTTTCATGATGTATCCTTACATCAAACTCAAATTTATAAGCGCAGGCCTAAATTTACCGCATGCCTTTGGTAAACGCCGGAGTGACAAGAGGTTTTGAATTAATTAGCGCCCTGGCGGAAATTCAAGGAAATACGGTAATCACAGTTCTTATTCATGAGGTGTGTCCTTTCTTTCTTTGCTTTATATGAAAAGGCTGATTGTGCAAAAGATGTTTTACATCTGGGTACGCTACATCGCCCCCTGGTGGGGGCTCCTGTGTTTCTAGTGTCACAGTAGATGTAAACTGGACAAAGTGCTTAAGTGGCGCTGGTGCAGAGTTAGTCAATATTTGATGGGCCATTCATTTTAATGCCAATCTTTGAATGTTCTCAAAATGTAACAATCTATATATTTGGAGAACTAAACCGTGATGGTGGTGTTGTGGTTTTGGGTCAAGGGTTTTGAGCGGTTGTTTGTCCAAAGTATTGCTTGCCTGGGACCAACATGTTATATAATAATAAAAAACGAGACGTAATCATTGCATTCAAATAAGTTTGAGCAGCCTCCAGTGTTAACAAATTCCTGATACATTTGAAGATTTTAACGTTTGATTGATTGATTAAAACTTTTATTAGTAGATTCCACAGTTTAGTACATATTCCTAGAGGTGGGTAGAGTAGCCAGACATTGTACTCAAGTAAGAGTACTGTTACTTTAGAGATGTATTACTCAAGTAAAAGTAAGGAGTAGTTACTCAAATATTTCCTTGAGTAAAAGTAAAAAGTATGTTGTGAAAAAACTACTCAAGTACTGAGTAACTGATGAGTAACCTGTTTGTTTAATGATTACGGCAACAAATAATGCACAGAAACATAAAAATAGCAACGAGCAAATTCAGAGCCAGGAATATCTCTTAAGCAACTAAAACAATAATATATATTAAATAATAATACATTAAAATAAAAAAAGGCAAATTGAACCACAATAACTTAACAGCACCATAGGCTCAGTAGGCATTCATTGATTGATTGATTGAAACTTGTATTAGTAGATTGCACAGTACAGTACATATTCTGCACAATTGACCACTAAATGGTAACACCCCAATAAATTTTTCAACGTCAATCAATTATTTAATAAATGACCAAGTCGAGGTGATCTACCTCATATATATACATACACACATATCATATACATACACACACATACATATATATATAAATATGTCCAGGGTGTAAACCGCCTTCCGCCTGATTGTAGCTGAGATAGGTGTCAGCGCCCCCCGCGACCTCAAAAGGGAATAAGCGGTAGGAAATGGATGGATGGATGGATGGATATATATATATATATATATATATATATATATATATATATATATATATATATATATATATATATATATATATATATATATTATATTTATTTATTTATTTTGCCGTTTTTGTTTACATGTTAAAGGTGTTTTAATGAATATACATGCATGTTTAAAGCAAATATTCCTATATTTCATGAAGACAAGATTATAAATTGGTGTATTACCTGATTCTGATGACTTGCATTGATTGGAATCAGTAGTGCTAAAAACGTCCAGGTTTTCAAATGGAGGAGAAAAAAAGTTATTCCTTTCTGTCTAATACATCATGAAAGTCATTGGTTTTTGGCATCTTATTTGTCCAGCTTCCATATTCGTTTTTATACACTTTACAAGAAATACATTGGCGGCAAACTCTATAGCTTGCTCGCTTGTTTGCGCTGGCTTTCGGAGACTCTTATTTTGTTAGCGCAGGCGCGATGGAGCGGCACTTTTATTGTGAAGACAGGAACTGTGCGATCATCCTTTAGGCTTGTGACGGGAAGTACGGTTGAAATAAAAAGTGTCTTATTTCCTTTACACTTTTGATTGATTGATTGAAAATTTTATTAGTAGACTGCACAGTACAGTACATATTTCGAACAATTGACCACTAAATGGTAACACCCCAATACGTTTTTTAACTTTTTTAAGTCGGATTCGACGTGTGACGGTCACGTGACCACCTGGCTCTGTTTGATTGGTCCAACGTCACCAGTGACTGCATGTGATTGGTGAAACGCAGGCATGCGTAATTCCTACTTTGAAAAACCCAAAAAATCATTAGTAGATCGATAAAAAAAAAAAAGTAGCGAGTAGCGAGCTGAATGTAGATAAATGAAACGGAGTAAAAGTAGCGTTTCTTCTCTATAAATATACTCAAGTAAAAGTATGTTGCATAAAAACTACTCTTAGAAGTACAATTTATCCCAAAAGTTACTCAAGTAGATGTAACGGAGTAAATGTAGCGCCTTACTACCCACCTCTGCATATTCCATACAATCAACCACTAAATGGTAACACCCGAATACATTTTTCAACTTGATTAAGTCGGGGGTCCACATAAATCAATTCATGGTAAACGTTGAACGTTATACCTAAGACTCTGGCACATCTGTTTATGTTTTTTTAAAGCCATATGTTGGGTGTAAAATCACACCCAGGTAACGATATTCACAAATGTTTTGTATTATTTCCTTGTTAACAGTTATATTTGTACCAGCTGTAAAAAGCTAGCTGTTAATGGCCACTATAGTTTTCGTACTGTATCGTTGTCACGGACGTCCCACTGGGTGTGAGTTTTTCCTTGCCCTTATGTGGGCTCTACCGAGGATGTCGTAGTGGTTTGTGCAGCCCTTTGAGACACTAGTGATTTAGGGCTATATAAATAATCATTGATTGATTGATTGATTGATTGAAAGGATGACATTTTATATTTGTTTACCAAATACATTGTTGCCATTTTCTTAACATTTGATGTAAGACTAGAGTCATATAGCCATCTTGCCACCTTTCTCCATGGTTGGTACGCAAGTCATGACATGTACGTAAATAGAAGGCATTTTTTCCAGGGCGCTTTAGATGGATTGCCTGCATTGTTGGCGTCTTTGTTCTTGCAGTTTCCCACTATTTACAACACACAAGAGAAAGTTGTTGCCTCACAAAGGAGTTGTGTAAAACAAGTTGAGTTTTCCTTTATTGTCCATACTTGCATCACATTGCACCCCTAAGGTTGAAGTGTAGGGAATCAGATTTTTTCCAAGGAAAACTGTATCCTATTTCTGATGTCTATGTCTAGCATTAAAAGATTACAGTTGGTACAAAATGCGGCTGCTAGACTTTTGACAAGAACAAGAAAGTTTGATCACATTACGCCTGTACTGGCTCACCTGCACTGGCTTCCTGTGCACTTAAGATGTGACTTTAAGGTTTTACTACTTACGTATAAAATACTACACGGTCTAGCTCCATCCTATCTTGCCGATTGTATTGTACCATATGTCCCGGCAAGAAATCTGCGTTCAAAAGACTCCGGCTTATTAGTGATTCCTAGAGCCCAAAAAAAGTCTGCGGGCTATAGAGCGTTTTCCGTTCGGGCTCCAGTACTCTGGAATGCCCTCCCGGTAACAGTTCGAGATGCTACCTCAGTAGAAGCATTTAAGTCTCACCTTAAAACTCATCTGTATACTCTAGCCTTTAAATAGACCTCCTTTTTAGACCAGTTGATCTGCCGCTTCTTTTCTTTCTCCTATGTCCCCCCCCTCCCTTTTGGAGGGGGTTCGGTCCGATGACCATGGATGAAGTACTGGCTGTCCATAGCCGAGACCCAGGATGGACCGCTCGCCTGTGTATCGGTTGGGGACATCTCTACGCTGCTGATCCGCCTCCGCTTGAGATGGTTTCCTGTGGACGGGACTCTCGCTGCTGTCTTGGATCCGCTTGAACTGAACTCTCGCGGCTGTCTTGGAGCCACTATGGATTGAACTTTCACAGTATCATGTTATCCCCGCTCGACATCCATTGCTTTTGGTCCCCTAGAGGGGGAGGTTGCCCACATCTGAGGTCCTCTCCAAGGCTTCTCATAGTCAGCATTGTCACTGGCGTCCCACTGGATGTGAATTCTCCCTGCCCACTGGGTGTGAGTTCTCCTTGCCCTTTTGTGGGTTCTTCCGAGGATGTTGTAGTCGTAATGATTTGTGCAGTCCTTTGAGACATTTGTGATTTGGGGCTATATAAATAAACATTGATTGATTGATTGATTTTTTTTTTTTGCCGTCAGACAACCTGCGTCTGACCATTCTGTGAACCTATTGCATGCGCAGTAATCCGTCCTCTTTTCCTCGGCTCAAAGGGTTATTAAAGCTGGTGATCAACCCCCTTTGTGATCCCGCCTGTGGTCAGAGGTTCCACACGAGCAGGTGAACATCTGAGAAGTTGCCTGGAGTGCACACAAAAACAAGCCGGAGTAATGTCGAGGGTGCAGAAACAACAAAGCTTATCTAATTATCCGCGCAGTAGAGCAGCCGCTCAATACGTGCCTTGCGTTGGCGCAGCCCGCATGTTCGAGCCCCATACCCTCCTGGTTGGAGTGAGCGATCAGTCCCCCCCCCCCCCTCCCCACCCCGGGAGACTCTTTGGACGTTTACATTAGAAATATCAGCTTTCAGCCTGCATAGCTGTGTTTTACAGCGCAGGGTTAACTAGCATGGGATTGCTTGTTTTTAAGACCTTTTTAGGACGACGCATTGATTTCTGCTGAGGATGGTGCTTTTCAATCATCTCACCGGGCATCCGAATGGGTTCCTGCATAGCTGCGGACGTTAGATAAAGTGTCATCCCGCATCCTGCATGTCGGTTCTTCTGATAGGCTCGAAGGGTTTTTCAGCACACCTTTGGATTTTATTAAGCTTCGAAGCCACACCGCTTGATGCAGTGTTTTTCAACCATACTCTCTGGTGTGCCGTGGGAGATTATTTAATTTCACCTATTTGGGTTAGTAATATTTTTTGCAAACCAGTAATTGAGTCTGCAAATTATGTTGTTTTTGAGTGGTCGGTGCTGTTTAGAGCTCGGCAGAGTAACCGTGTAATACTCTTCCATATCAGTAGGTGGAATCCGGTAGCTGATTGCTTTGTAGATGTCGAAAACAGCGGGAGGCAGCGTACGGATAAAAAAGGCGAGTGCCCCAAAGAAAAGGCATTGAAGCTTAGGGAAGGCTATGCAGAACTAAACTAAAACTGAACTGGCTACAAAGTAAACAAAAACAGAATGCTGGACGACAGCAAAGACTTACTGTGGAGCAAAGACAGCATCCACAATGTACATCCGAACACAACATGGCAATCAGCACTGTCCCCAAGATGGATAAAAACAACTGAAATATTCTTGATTGCTAAAACAAGGTAGATGTGTGGATTATCGCTCAAAAGAAGACATGGAACTGCTATAGGAAAATACCAAAAAAAACAGAACAAGCCACCAAAATAGGAGCGCAAGATAAGAACTAAAACACTACACAAAGGAAAACAGCAAAAAACTCAAAATAAGTCAGGGTGTGATGTGACAGTACACCTACTTTGAGACAAGAGCTATATTGATGCATGCTGAGTTATGTTTTAAAGTCATATCCAACAATTACAACAACAACTTTTAACTGTCAACTGAGTTTTGTTTTTTATTGATTTCTGGTGGTGGTGTGTCACCATTTTTTTTTCAACGCAAAAAATGTGCCTTGGCTCAAAAAAGGTTGAAAAACACTGGATTGTCAATCAATAAATCAATCAATCAATGTTTACTTATATAGCCCTAAATCACTAGTGTCTCAAAGGGCTGCACAAACCACTACGACATCCTCGGTAGGCCCACATAAGGGCAAGGGAAACTCACACCCAGTGGGACGTCGGTGACAATGATGACTATGAGAACCTTGGAGAGGACGTAAGCAATGGATGTCGAGCGGGTCTAACATGATACTGTGAAAGTTCAATCCATAATGGATCCGACACAGCCGCGGGAGTCCAGTCCAAAGCGGATCCAACACAGCAGCGAGAGTCCCGTTCACAGCGGAGCCAGCAGGAAACCATCCCAAGCGGAGGCGGATCAGCAGCGCAGAGATGTCCCCAGCCGATACACAGGCAAGCAGTACATGGCCACCGGATCGGACCGGACCCCCTCCACAAGGGAGGGGGGGGACATAGGAGAAAAAGAAAAGAAACGGCAGATCAACTGGTGTAAAAAGGGAGTCTATTTAAAGGCTAGAGTATACAAATTAGTTTTAAGGTGAGACTTAAATGCTTCTACTGGGGTGGCATCTCGAACTGTAACCGGGAGGGGGTTCCAGAGTACTGGAGCCCGAATTGAAAACGCTCTATAGCCCGCAGACTTTTTTGGGGCTTTGGGAATCACTAATAAGCCGGAGGCCTTTGAACGCAGATTTCTTGCCGGGACATATGGTACAATACAATCGGCAAGATAGGATGGAGCTAGACCGTGTAGTATTTTATACGTAAGTAGTAAAACCTTAAAGTCACATCTTAAGTGCACAGGAAGCCAGTGCAGGTGAGCCAGTACAGGCGTAATGTGATTGTCGACACATTATGGCTACCATAGTCAGACGTACTGTGCTTCAACACATTTTTATAGTGTGTGTAAGGTCCCCAAAATAGCACCTATCAGGAAATATAATCTGGCGTTCTCTTTTGCAATATCATGCAAAACCAACTTTTCATACCTATTAGTACCTGCATTCAAGGCGTTGAGGGGATATGGTTTGGTGGCTGCAGGATTAGGTCTCTACTTTTTGCAGATTATGTGGTCCTGATGGCTTCATCTGGCCAGGATCTTCAGCTCTCACTGGATCGGTTCGCAGCCAAGTGTGAAACGACTGGGATGAGAATCAGCACCTCCAAGTCAGAGTCCATTGTTCTCGCCCGGAAAAGGGTGGAGTGCCATCTCCGGGTTGGGGAGGAGACCGTGCCCCAAGTTCAAGTACCTTGGAGTCTTGTTCACGAGTGAGGGAAGAGTGGATCGTGAGATTGACAGGCGGATCTCTGCGGCGTCTTCAGTATTGAGGACGCTGTATCGATCCGTTGTGGTGAAGAAGGAGCTGAGCCGGAAGACATAGCTCTCAATCTACGTTCCCATCCTCACCTATGGTCATGAGCTTTGTGTTTTGACCGAAAGGATAAGATCACAGGTACAAGCAGCCCAAAAAAGAGGTTCCTCCGCCAGGTGGCGGGTCTCTCCCTTGGAGATAGGGTGAGAAGCTCTGCCATCCGGGAGGAACTCTAAATAAAACTGCTGCTCCTCCACATGGAGAGGAGCCAGATGAGGTGGTTCGGGCATCTGGTCAGGATGCCACCCGAATGCTTCCCTCGGGAGGTGTTTAGGGCACATCCAACTGGTAGTAGGCCACGGGGAAGACCCAGGACACGTTGGGAAGACTATGTCTCCCGGCTGGCCTGGGAACGCCTCGGGATCCCCCGGGAAGAGCTGGACGAAGCGACTGGGGAAAGGAAAGTCTTGGCTTCTCAGCTTAAGCTGCTTGCCCCGCAACCCGAGCTTGGATAAGCGGAAGAAAACGGATGGATGGATAGTACCTGCAGATGTGTATTTGTCATAAGTCCCAAACATGTTCACCCGTCCACCATTGTAGATATGCTGTAAGGTTTTTTCAGCACACCTTGGAGCTCTGGACTGTTTGGACCCCTGCAGGCGTCTGTGTGGGACCCCTGCAAGGGTCTGTGTGGGACCCCTGCAAGGGTCTGTGTGGGACCCCTGCAAGGGTATTTTCATGCCTTTTAAATGGCCAATCAAGCTTTGGATTTTGAAGGGGCTTTCCTCTGGTTTGCACTGGACATTGCTTCTTTGTTCGTCTTTGTGGTGTGATGCCGGCGCTCTTGACTTTGAAGAGAAGATGAAGAAAATTGACCACTTCAGCACTAATCCAACACTTGAAGTGAATCAAGGTGGGGAACTGTACTGTCGAGGGGGATCCCTGTGTCCTTGTGTCCTTGTTCCAATAAGCCGTGCTGCCAGTTGAACACTTGTCTCTCCTTGGGGACATTTTGTCGGGCCCGAGCAGCAGAGCAAGACCCGCAGGGGCGATGCAGAACACCGCAAGGGCCCTATTGAAATTGCTGTGGTTCCTCTTTTATATGTTTGTGCGCTTTTTAAGGCTTTTAACTTGCACGAATAGTCCCATATTTATATTTAATTTCACCTCAGGGATTGATAAAGTATGTCTGATTCTGATATTCATTCAATATGTTGAGGTTCCCGCAAATTAATTTTCAAAATTATATATTTTTTACCCCTCCTACTAGTTTTACGTATTGACACAAACATCGTGGTAGACATCTATCATGGCGGGTCGCACATAAAAAGTCTCATGAACCCATACCTAAAAAAAAATGCAGCCATCTTGGTTTTCGTCTTCCGGGTCGTTTCTTATAAATGTGGGCGTGCTAAGGCGCCAAACTTTGCTCTGATGGTAAAAGTTTTCGGCGAAAGAAATGGGTCGTACTTAGATAGATAGATAGATAGTACTTTATTTATTTCGTCAGGAGAGTTCCTTCAGGAAAATTACAATGTTCAGCACAATCCCATTCAAGATCAGACAAACATTACAGGGAGACAGAACAGGATCGCTGACGGGTCTGCCGGCTTCCAGCGCCCCTTACAAAAAAGATGACATACAGGTAAACAAGGGGGGTGGGGAAGAAAAAAATAGAAGATTAAAATAAAATTAAAAAATCGGTCTTAGCCTAGGCCCTGGAGTGGGGGTGCAGACTGAGGCCAAGGGGGAAAAAAAAAAAAAAAAAAAAATCTTGAACAAATTTATCCAAGGGACTATGGCCAAATGAGTCTTGTTTTGAAATTACAAACACGACACATAGATCTGACAGTAAATTGCGTACACATTCTTCCTACGCCATAAGATTTGGGCGTGGTATGGCGCCACTTTTGCTCCAATGGCTTTAGGGGTGAAAAAAAAGGGGTCATGCTTCAACAAACTTCTGCTAAGGACTTTGATCAAATGAATTACACTTACAATTACAGATACTATACATATGAGCGATGGCCATCCACAAGCTTCTGCTTGAATTTTTGACCACTCCTCTTGACAAAATTGGTGCAGTTTAGCTAAATGTGTTGGTTTTCTGACATGGACTTGTTTCTTCAGCATTGTCAACACGTTTAAGTCAGGACTTTGGTAATGCAATTTTAAAACCTTCATTCCAGCCTGATTTAGCCATTCCTTTACCACTTTTGACCTGTGTCTGGGGTCATTCTCCTGTTGGAACACCCAACTGCACCCAAGACCCAACATCCGGGCTGATGATTTTAGCTTGTCCTGAAGAATTTGGAGGTAATTCTCCTTTTTCATTGTCCCATTTACTCTCTGTAAAGCACCAGTTCAATTAGCAGCAAAACGAGCCAGAGCATAATACTACCACCACCATGCTTGGCGGTAGGAATGGTGCTCTTGGGCTTAAAGGCCTCACCTTTTCTCCACCAAATATTTTGCTGGGTATTTTGGCCAAACAGCTAAATTATTGTTTCATCTGACATCACATAGACATAGATAAGACCTTCTGGAGGAAAGTTCTCTGATCAGATGAAACAAAAATGTACCTGTTTGGCCACAATACCCAACAGGCATGTGCTTAAATCACAAAAATAAGAGTATGTGTGTGTGTGTATGTATGTATATATATATATATATATATATATATATATATATATATATATATATATATATAGGCTTCACGGTGGCAGAGGGGTTAGTGCGTTTGCCTCACAATACGAAGGTCCTGCAGACCTGGGTTCAATCCCAGGCTCGGGATCTTTTTGTGTGGAGTTTGCATGTTCTCCCCGTGAATGCGTGGATTCCCTCCGGGTACTCCGGCTTCCTCCCACTTCCAAAGACATGCACCTGGGGATAGGTTGATTTTGCAACACTAAATGGTCCCTAGTGTGTGAATGTGAGTGTGAATGTTGTCTGTCTATCTGTGTTGGCCCTGCGATGAGGTGGCGACTTGTCCAGGGTGTACCCCGCCTTCCACCCAATTGTAGCTGAGATAGGTGCCAGCACCCCCCCCCCGCGACCCCAAAAGGGAATAAGCGGTAGAAAATGGATGGATGGATATATATGTATATATATATATGTGTGTATATATATATATATTTATGTGAGGTGGCGACTTGTCCAGGGTGTACCCCGCCTTCCACCCAATTGTAGCTGAGATAGGCGGGCGCCAACACCCCCCCCCCCCGCGACCCCAAAAGGGAATAAACGGTAGAAAATGGATGGATGGATATCTATTTGTGTGCATATTAGTGTAAATATGTATATTTAACTTGTAGCTGAGCTTACTACATTTTCCAAGTAGCTTGCTCATCACTGCTTATAATGTGGCCAACATGCTAAAAAGGAAACAAAGCAGACCTTGGTCCATTTCAATTGCTGGTTAATGCCGGGCATCGTTCCAAATCTTCTGTTTACGGCGGTTCTATTTGGAGGCGCGGAAGCAGGCCACTCCAAACTTGCTGATTCAACATCTCATCATCTCCCAAAACTTCCCTCGACTGGCAACATGGACGCCAGCATGGCGGATGAGGACACAAGGCTCCGTGCGTGGCTCGCCAGACTTTCCCTAATCTCCTGGCGACCATCGCGCTTGTCTTGGCTGGCGGGTTCTGTCTACCTCCTGGAGTCCCCCCCCCCCCCCCCCCCCCCCCCCCACCCCCCACCCCTCAACTCGGCCAAAGTGGCGAGGGGGCAGACGGAAACAATGAACACAGGGAGGGACAATGCGGCGAGCAAAAACTGCAAGCCTGAATAAGAAACAGACAGTTTGGTTGTCCCGGAGACAAAAATGGTGATATGTTGCTGCGAAAACAGATTGGGGATGAATAGTAGCATGACAGTGGGAGAACAAAACCAAGGCGACACACTGCGGAGGCAAGATAAGGCTCCTGGTGTGAAGGTATGAGCACAACAAGATGCTCTTTCTCACACTGAACAGGCTTTTCTCCCGCTTTTCTGCTTTTTGAGCCAGGTGGCTAAAAATACCGCAAGTAGCCTTAATTCTCAGCATTAGCAAAGCCCATCAGTGGAAACACATTATACCGTGGATTTTACGTACGGCACAAGGAGACGACGCAACGGCAGGGATCAGTTCAATAGGTTTATTGAACCTGATTATATGTTGGGGTGTGCATGCTACTCTAGGTGAACGGTGCAAGACGATGTGAAGTATTAGCAATGTGAATGTTACCCGAGGTTGTTGTTTGTGCGTGTTGGATGAATCCTTCAACAGTCCAGAGGGGTAAGGCAAGAAGTTGGTCCGTGGGCAAGCGGGAGGTCGGGGGCTGGGGAGAGGCGACGAAGTCTGTGTCCAAGCGGGAGTCGAGGATCGGGGGCGGGGGCAGTCCAGAATCCGGTGGGAAGCCAAGGCACACAGCTCGATCACGGGAAACTGAGGAAACACTGCGTGGAACACAGAGGACATAAGGCACGGGCACAGAGAGAGCAAGTACTCAGAGGGAGCCAGAGACTAGATGGAAAGATAGATAGATAGTACTTTATTGATTCCTTCAGGATAGTTCCCTCAGCAGTGTGCAGAATTGAGATTGAATTAGAGAAGTAAAAAGCAAAAAATGTGGGTATGTCTTGTTTTGGTTTCTTTTGTCTTGTGAATTGCATGTTTTATTTTGAAAAGTAACTCCTCTTGTTTCCGATCACTTGCCCTTCCTCTTGTGTCATCAGTCTGACGTTTTCCCTGACCTCTAATTGTTTCCGCCTGTTTCCAATTACCCTCATGTGTTATATAAGCCCACGCCTCCCCTTGTTCTGTGCCAGATTGCCTCGCCCCACGTTTATATTCCTGATTCCTGAATTCCCTTGCTGCTGTTTTGAGTTTAACTCTTCTCCTCCTCAGTAGAGTGATTTTTGTTTCTTAGTTTTTTCGACCGAATTGGTGTCATTATTTTTCCACCTGTTTCCAATTACCCTCATGTGTCATACATAAGCCCACGCCTCCCCTTGTTCTGTGCCAGATTGCCTCGCCCCACGTTTATATTCCTGATTCCTGAATTCCCTTGCTGCTGTTTTGAGTTTAACTTTTCTCCTCCTCAGTAGAGTGATTTTTGTTATTTAGTTTTTTCGACCGAATTGGTGTCATTATTTTTTTTCCTACGATTCTTTCAGTCCTCAAATTTTTGAGTGAATTTTTGTTAACCTTTATTAGATTAAGATTAAGTGTAGACATTTTCATAGTCATTGTAAATAAGTTTTACAGCAGATATGGCGCAAATCATAGTTTGTCTTTATTTTTGTGTTTTCCTCCTTTTAGGAGTGATTCTCGATTGAACCTTTTTCGCCGACAGTTTTTGTAATCATAGATATTGTATTCCTCTGACTCTGGAGGATGAAAGAGCCGTCAAATTAAAAGCCTAACAAAGTATTCCTACTGAGTTCAATCCCTTGTCCAAGCATGACATTATTGTTTTGCATCCCCTGTCATCCTTGTACCCCAACCCCCTAAAGAGGAGTTGGACAGTCTAATGGCGTGTGGGATAAAGGACTTTATGAGTCTATTAGTCCTGCACTTGGGATGAAGCAGTCTAGCACTGAACAGGCTCCTCTGGCAACTGATAACGGTATGCAGAGGGTGATTGGCATCATCCATGATGCTCAGTAGTTTTTCCACAGTCCTCCTCTCTGCCATCGTCACCAGTGAGTCCAGGTTTACTCCTGTCTGATCAGTCCTCCAGTCTGTAACTGTCCTTCTTAAATGTACTGCACCCCCAGCACTTGCATACTAGGAAGCGTGAACTATGTTCTGGCACTGGATTTTCGGGTCCGCTGGTGTTTTTGACGTCTGCCCTCATCAGAGCGAGGTGCGCTGATTGATGACTGCCTGCTGCCGTGCAGGCGCGTGGCCGTGAAAGGAGACATCCGAAGAATCGCTTTGAATGCTCTGCCGTCCCACTCGGGAGGGGATGAGTTTTGCTGCGGGCCGATTCGTGCGGATTCTTACTTTCTTTATTTTTTTGCATCCCGCACATCCTGTTGATGTTTGAATTATAAATGAGTCCGTTGGATGAAAACACACAATAACTGTGCAAACAAGCAACGTTCCAATCCCGGTGGCCACGTTCACGGCCTTACGTCTCCCGTGTTTGCATTCGGCGATGAGAATCTCTAAATTCATGACTATTTAATATGTTTACAGTGCTCATAGATCTAGTTTGCGGTGCGCTCTCGGGGCATGGACACGCATCGTAAGTGAGCGCTTTTTTTTTTTTTCTCCGCCAGAAGTGGACGCCTCTACCAGAGTAGTAGAAGAAGTGGTGGCCATGAGGGAGAGAGGAGTATAAAATGGTGGAATGGAACCTTTTGGACGACATGTTTTATTGATTCGCACGTGCACGGCAGGATCGTCAAAGGCATGGCGTGCGTCACCGACTCCGTTTGGGTCAGTGAACAGCTTGGCAGTCGCAACTTTGGCAGGCGCATTAGTGTGAACTCTTGTGTTGCAGGACAAGGTAATGGTGTTTCTTTGGAGATGAGCACATGGAGTACACACGTTGGTCGCCAGTCCTGACTTTGTTTTAAGAGAGACTACACTGGACATTCATTGCTATTGACTATTGCCCCGTTTCCATGGACACCACTTAACAGAGTGTCGATTGTATTGTTTTGGCATTGTTTTACCTTCATGGACTGCTTCCAAATCAGTGGCTTTCGTTTCTAGTTGAGAAATCGCTGAACACTGGGAAAAAAATAAAACATTTTGAATTATAAGCAGCTTATACTGGGGCCCTTAGCAAAATTGTATGTATTTATCTTATTTTGATGAATACAATAATTAATCCATCCATCCATCCATTTTCTACCGATTATTCCCTTTTGGGGTGGCGGGGGGCGCTGGCGCCTATCTCAGCTACAATCGGGCGGAAGGCGGGGTACACCCTGGACAAGTCGCCACCTCATCGCAGGGCCAACACAGATAGACAGACAACATTCACACTCACATTCACACACTAGGGACCATTTAGTGTTGCCAATCAACCTATCCCCAGGTGTACCCGGAGGGAACCCACGCGTTCACGGGGAGAACATGCAAACTCCACACAGAAAGATCCCGAGCCTGGGATTGAACCCAAGACTGCAAGACCTTCGTATTGTGAGGCAGACGCACTAACCCTTCTGCCACCGTGAAGCCCGCAATAATTAATGTATTTATTTATTAAATTCACAATAATTAATGTATTTGTTAATTTATTTATTTATTATTTTATCAATTTGTTTATTTAGCCGGATCAGAAGTGTCTAAAGTGCGGCTTGCATTCATTTTTTTTTTAAATAACGCGAAATTTGCTGAAAATACTATTTAAAAAAATAAAGAATAATATATATATATCCATATGCGTGTGTATATATATATATATATATATATATATATATATATATATATATATATATATATATATATATATCTATATATATATAAATCTATATATATATATATATATATGTAGGTGTGGAAAAAATCACAAGACTACTCTGTCTCTACAGAACTGTTTCATGAGGGGTTCCCTCAATCATCATCTCCTGATGATTGAGGGAACCCCTCATGAAACAGTTCTGTAGAGACGAAGTAGTCTTGTGATTTTTCCCACACCTACATATTGCGCTCTACCACGGTATCGAGCACTATTTTCTGGATAATCCAATCAAGATATATATATATATATATATATATATATATATATATATATATATATATATATATATATATATGTGTATATAAATATATATATATATATATATATATATATATATATATATATATATATATATATATATATGTGTATATAAATATATATATATATATATGTGTATATATATATATATGTGTATATATATATATATGTGTATATATATATATATATATATATATATATATATATATATATATATATATATATATACACACATATATATATATATATATATATATATATATATATATATATACATATATATATATATATATATATACACACATATATATATATATATATATATATATATATATATATATATATATATATATATATATATATATATATACACATATATATATATATATATATATATATATATATATATATATATATACACATATATATATATATATATATATATGTGTATATATATATATATATATATATATATATACATATATATATATATATATATATATATATATATATATATATATATATATATATATATATATATATATATATACACATGTGGTGAGTGCAACGTCAATCGTACACAATAATTGAACAAAAGCTCAATGAAACCATGTGTTTTATGATATGTAACAGAACTAACAAAAAAAAAAAAAAAACGGATTTTGTGGAATTAGAAATACCAATTTAATCACTCTAGCATCCGTGACATACTAATACTACCCTTGGTACCGACACAACCGATATTTTGATCGATCTACCCTCAATTTATGTGTACGCTTGGCCGCTACATGCTAACAAATTACCTTTATATAATCCTCTCTCGAAACTTTTATTTATCTACTTGAAAATGTCCTTTTCATAACAGACTATCAGCTATTCTTGTTTAACTATTGTTTCATATAGCATGCCTTCGTGTCTGCTCCTGCTTTTCTTACCCGATGTGTTTAGCCATGTTCAGCCTCCTCCTTCAGTGGTAATGATACTTTCAGAGGAGCGGCTCCACACCATTTACGGATTGGCTCGGGGAATTCTGTACGCTTTGACGAAAATGGGTCGATACAGCACATCCGTCGTTGAAATGTTGGACAAAAAAATGCCTGAAACTTAAAATAGCCAAGACCCAATCCCGTTGTATTCACTGTCCTCATCAGGTAACTGTCACAATATTGTTACCCTCATAAATGAAGCTGCATGACGCTAAATACAAGACGTGTCTGACTTCTAGAAGATTCCATTTGTGCATATTATCTAATGACTTAGGAAGCAATACATAAGTTTCCTTGCAACATCTGACCTAGAAATGCCTCTGTCAGGTTGTTTGCATGTTTTATTCATGAGTTATGTTTGGTTTTTTTGGTGCTAATTATGCAAAACCCACTCTCGTGTCAACAGGAAGTGTTTGTTTGTTAGTCCCCAAGCCTAATTAAGGTTGTGTGTAACATATGCAGCAATAAAATCAATATTCCCCACCAGTTTTCATACGCTGCTGCAACATACCTCGGCCAATGTAGTCAAAATAGGGGTTTACCGTTATATTTTGACTGTTTCAGGCCATTTGATCTGCCGTTGACACCTGTTTGGTGTATTTTAGGACAACTCATTCCTAAAGGGAAGATGTACTTTTTTTTTTTTTTAAATGTTTTCAATCATTCACAATCCACCAATGTTTATTGCAATCTCACTCGTAAAAAAATGCTAGCAAGAGTCAGCTAACAATGGAGCCAGTGAGTTTTGCTCTATAAAGCTCTCTGGAAAACACAATTTTGTACAAGTAAGTATACATGTAATGCAATAACAGGCACATTCATAATAACATGCAATATTCACGTATTTTGTTTCACAGTCGTGTCACAAGGTTTGCTATTTCTCTCAAAAACAACACTAATAATCATGACAGACTTCATGAGAGACAACAACAACTACTGTGGATCATCTGATCCAAAGTAGCTTTAATAGAAGGAGGATGATCTACAACACGGGTGTCAAACTTAAGGCCCTCGACCGATCAGGCCCGCGAACAGGTCTTATCCGGCCCATGGGATGATTTTGCTAAGGATAAAAATGGGCCAACATTTTTAAATGAAAGAAACTGCTTTTCTAAATGTGTCCACTAGATGTCGAAATAGCATCGGTCCACGTTTTGCAGCTTTTACAATTTCAACTCTTCTGGGAAGGCTGTCCACAAAGTTGCGGAGTGTGTTTTTAGGAATTTTTCACCTTTCATCCAAAAGCGCATTGTTAAGGTCGAGAAGGCCTGGCTCTCAGTCTCCGTTCTAATTCACCCCCAAGGTGTTCTATCGGATTCAGGTCAGGACTCTGTGCAGGCCAGTCAAGTTCATTCACACCAGACCCTTGTCATACATGTCTTCATGGACCTTGCTTTCTGCACTGGTGCACAGTCATGTTGTATCCGCTGAACGCTCTCTGTCAGTTTTATGCGGCCTACCACTTTGTGGCTGTGTTGCTGTTGTTCCCAAAAAAATTCTTATAATAAAGCCGAAAGTCGACTTTTTATAGGGTCAAGGAAATTACACGACAGGATTTGTTGCACAGGTGGCATCTTATGACAGTTCCATGCTGTAAATCACTGAGATCCTGAGAGCGGCCCATTCTTTCAGAAATATTTGTAGAAACAGTCTCCATGCTTAAGTGCTTGATTCTATACACCTGATCTTGGCCAAATGATTAAGACAACTGATTCTGATCATTTCATTGTTTGGCCAAATACTTTTGGCAATACAGTGTATATCATGCACATTGTTAGCAGTTTGTGGATGCTTTTAGAGGGTTTTATGGGCGGGATTGATTGAAAAGAGTAATCATAAAGCTTCATTGTTACCCACCTTGTCAAAGCCATATGTATTGCAAGTTAAAATGCATAAAACAAAGAAATACATACAAAAATAGGGATTATGAGTGATGGGCAACATTTAAAGCTGTCCTCCTTTGAGGCAATAATAAGCTGATGCAGTATGAAGACACTAAACACAATCTAGCATGAAGTTTTTTTCAGGTCAAATACCAATACCGTATTCCCTTGAATTGCCGCCAGGGCGCTAATTATTTTAAAACCTCTTCTCACTCAGGCCTTTACCAAAGGCATGCGGTAAATTTAGGCCTGCGCTTATATATTTGAGTGTGATGTAAGAACACCATCATGAAAAGCACATTTAATAAAAAAAAACGTATTATGGTCTTACTTTTACTTATAAATGAAGTCCAAGTGCAGCTCCTTCTGATCAAAAGCATCGATAACTTGTTTATAGAAGTCTTCCTTATCTTTCTTCAGTTTTAAAAGTCTCTCTGTCTCGATGGAGATCTTCCTTTATTACCTCCTGCTTCGATTGAAAGTCCAGTTTAGAAAACTGTTTTATTTTAGATATGTAATCCTCCATGTTAAAAGTGCAAGCGAGAGGAAAAAATAAACGATCGCTGCTCACTCTTGCTGCTTGTTGTCACTTCTTCTGCAGCCGAGTAGTCGCAAGAAGGATCACTAGCGCCCTCTACCACCAGGAGGCGGGGGTCATTTAATGACTCATATTTGACCCAGCTACGGTATATTAATAAAACATAGCTGCTTACTGTTCTTTTTAGCATATTCAATAGCTTGGACCTTAAATCCTACTGAATAGCTCTTAATCTTCTTCCCTTTTATGCGATTTCAAATGATTGAAATCAGCCTCCTCCATTTTGAAAATGATGACAGGTGAAGTGTCACTCGTGACGTGACGAGTTTGACCCTGCGGAAATTCTAGGCATATGCTAATTATTTGGCGAAACGAGTTTGACCCGGCGGAAATTCTAGACATGCGCTAAGAAAAATAACATTTTGCGAAACGAGTTTGACCCGGCAGTAATTCTAGTCAGGCGCATACTATATACCAGGCGGCAATTCAAGGAAATACGGTAGGTCTACATATTATTAGGTCCCTAATAAAGCTGTAAGGTCCCTTGAGAAGAAGAAGATCCGGTTGGGTTTCTGGGAGCATTGTCTCCTCTGGAGTAAGGACACAAGTTTGAGGAAGGCATTAATGAATAAAACATGCTTGCTCAGCAGCATCAAGCAGAAAGGAAGAAGAGGAGGGCAAACTTTAAAAGCACAGCACTCTCATAATGCATGCACCATCACTCGTTAGAAGACTATTGACTCTCTAACCGCATCCTCTGGATTACACCCGTTCGGAAAGGGGAATACGACGATGATGGCTCGTTATTTCTCCCCTTGGTCTCAAGCCGCGATCGTTTTCTCTCGTCACGTTCTCTCACGCCGGCCTCGCCTTGTGAATCACCTCCGGATGTACGGATGTACCCCCGCTGCCCTGGAAAGTCTGTCTCAGCTTCCAGGAGTATGTTCTATGAACCTGTGTGCCGCCTGTCTCCTTGTGGTTAGCACGGAGACCAGGATATGTCCTCCCAAACCAGGGTGGACGTTTAAAGGGGAACATTATCAGCAGACCTATGTAAGCGTCAATATATACCTTGATGGTGCAGAAAAAAGACCATCTATTTTTTTAACCGATTTCCGAACTCTAAATGGGGGAATTTTGGCGAATTAAACGCCTTTCTGTTTATCGCGCTGGAGGCAAAGACGTCAGAATGTGACATTGCCGAGGTAACACAGCCGCCATTTTCATTTTCAACACATTGTAAACATTGGGTCTCAGCTCTGTTATTTTCCGTTATATCGACTATTTTTTCGGAACCTTGGAGACATCATGCCTCGGCGGTGTGTTGTCGAAGGGTGTAACAACACTAACAGGGAGGGATTCAAGTTGCACCACCGGCCCGAAGATGCCTAAGTGTCTGCCGCCAGACCCCCATTGAATGTGCCAGAGTGTCTCCACATTTTACCGGCGATGCTAAGAAAAGACATGGCACAGAGATGTATGGATAACCTGCAGATGCATTTGCAACGATAGTCAACGAAATCACAAAGGTGAGTTTTGTTGATGTTGACTTATGTGCTAATCAGACATATTTGGTCGCGGTGTGACTGCTAGCTAATCAATGCTAGCATGCTATGCTAATCGATGCTAACATGGTATTTACCGGCGGAGCTAAAGCAGACATGGCACAGAGATGTATGGATAACCTGCAAATGAATTTGCAACGATAGTCAACGAAATCACAAAGGTGAGTTTTGTTGATGTTGACTGCCAGCTAATCGATGCTAAGATGCTACGCTAATCGATGCTAACATGCTAATTACCGGCGGTGCTAAAGGAGACATGGTACAGAGATGTATGGATAACCTGTAGATGCATTTGCAACTATATTACGTTTCCTTCCATCCACATTCAGTGCGAAAAAAACACTTACCAATCGACGGATTTAAGTTGCTCCAGTGTCACGAGATGCGAAAGTCCTAATCATTTGGTCCGCACATTTTACCGGCGATGCTAACGCAGCTATTCGGCCATGTTATGGCTATGAATAGCGTCAATAGCTATTATCTCAATAGCTTCAGTTTCTTCTTCAATATTTTCATATTCCAACCATCTGTTTCAATACATGCGTAATCTGTTGAACCGCTTAAGTCGCTGAAATCCGAGTCTGAATCCGAGCTAATGTCACTATATCTTGCTTTGGTATTCCCATTGTTTGTTTACATTGGCAGCACTGTGTGACGTCACAGGGAAACGGATAGTGGTTTCAAAGATAGCGAAAATAAGGCACTTTAAAGCTTTATTTCGGGATATTCCGAGACCGGTAAAATTTTGAAAAAAACATCAAAAAATACAACAAGCCACTGGGAACTGATTGTTATTGTTTTTAACCCTTTTGAAATTGTGATAATGTTCCCCTTTAAACATGTACTCTGGAGCCAATGAGTAGAATGGATTGCAGATGAATGTTTTGTAGATGTTGTGGATTCCACAACAGAAGAGCCTGAGGCTTTGAGGAACGTGTAACAAACACAAAGTCAGGCTTTATGGTTTTTGCAGAGAAATACGTCCTCACACCGAAGTCAGCCCAGCAGATACAGTATGTTGAGGTATTTACTGTACATGCCAACTTCATCCACATGGGGAACCCAACTCTTTCCTACATCCTCCTACCTGTTTTTTGCGATATTTGCACCAAACTTAATGTTTCAGGAACAATAGCTAACACGTCATGTATACTTGTTGGTGACAAATGTTTTCATTGATTTATGTCGACCAATCGTTGCACACTTATATGCAATAATGTTATTAGTCCAAATGACTACTTTTGATTCACAGTTGATGACTCTTTGTGACGTGTATGTCACCGGCTCAAATTGACAACTTTTTGAACCAAAAAAAAAATAAAAAATTAAAAAAACATAGACTCATTTTTATCCTACCAATCGTGGTTTAGGACAAAACAATTAACCAATTTAAAATGTCTATAACAGGGGTCTCCAAACTTGTTGGCGATGTAGAAAAGTTACTATCAAATCAAATTAGCTTAATGGCCTGGTCTCTTAACTTAATGTGAGAGATTATGATTAACGACACCTGTTGAATTCTCTGAGCCCATTTAAACAGGGCTCATGTGATGCGGTCATTAGATTCGGTTACAAAAGCGACAATGGGAAAGTCAAAAGAACCCAGCACAGATCTGAAAAAAAACAACGAATCATTGACTTGAACAAGTCAGAGAAGTCACTTGAAGCCAATTCAAAGCAGCTTAAGCTCCCAAGAGCAACTGTACAGACAATTTTTCGGATGTATAAAGTGCGTGGCATAGTTTTGTCACTGCCACGATCAGGAAGAAAACGCGAGCTATCCCTTGCTGCTGAGAAAAAATTGGTCAGGATGATCGAGAGTCAACCGATAACCTGCTATATTCTTATAAAAACTGAGTTAAATATTTTCCATGTTACATACTGTAAGCTTTTTTTGTTGCCTACCTTAGTGGTGCCTAGCGTACATGGTTCATGGCCAACGCCCTCTAGGCAGAGGCAAAATAAGAAACCTGTTTTTTATCGGACGACGGTTGTATTTTGGCTTGAGTGGCACAAACATTCATTTTAGGTGTGTCTCAGTCTATAGGCACCGTGGTTGTACTGTATAAGAAGGGCGGAGGCTGCCTCGGAGCCACAGCGGGCAGAATGTGACCTAGGACCTACAACATTTCAACCCTCCGCGTTTGCTCCCCGTTACGACTGATAACGGCCGTTTAATGGGCTGATAAAATAAGATCTGCTGGCGGTGAAGACATTCCCGACAAAGGCCCGGGGTGTTGCTTTCTCATCAGCTTCTCAACAGGGAACATCCATTAGCTCGCAGATCCCACTGTCGCCACCTTCACATCTGTCGAGGCCTCCCAGAGACGCCACCACATCGCCCGCGCTGCTTTAAGCGGCACTCGTGAACGTCGCAGGTGGCCTCTGCCGCGCCTTCTGCCACTAAGAAGCTCAATTACCAGTTGTGGAAATGCTAACTGGTGTCTTGTGCATTTTCTCATTAAAGCTACAAAGAGCCTTTTAAAATTGAGAAGGCGGAGGAGCACATCTTACCTGCGGGTATGCTTAAACATCCTTTAACAAGGTTATACGTACGTTTATTCATGTATTACACATATGTATAGCGAGCTGGGGAGGAAACTAAGGTCATAGATACCGTTTACATTTCAATCGATACTGCAGCAATTCTCGTTACCAGTACTCAAAGGTACCAATGTTTATAGTGATTTATTGGGGGAAAAGAAGAAGAAGAAGACCAACGAGGAGATGGGGCCGGACAGAACTGAAGAGTAGGCAAAGGATGGAGCGAGATGATCCACTTTAGCGGACCCTAATGCTGGTAAAGAAGTAGAAGTTGAGAGAACTCTGGAACACTTCAGTTGAGTCCTTACTTCATATCGTTGTGCGGGAGTAATAAAGACGTAAATATTTTTGCTAAAACAAGTATAAATATTTTCCAAAGTATCATCAATTGGAGTTTTTGGCATATACCAGTCGGTACAGTACAGGAACACACCACGTTCCCACATGGTCGACATTAAGTGAGAGACAGTAATCGAGTAATATATCGATATGTTTGTTTTATTAATCGAGTAATGGAGTAAAACAGACTTTCTACAAAAAGTAAAAAATAAATAGATTGTTTTGCCTAAAACCAGGTAATACAGGTGCGATCAAAAGTTTACATACACCTGTAAAGAACAAGATGGCATGGCTGTTTTGAGTCTCCAATCATTTCTACCACTCTTATTTTTTGTGATGGAGTGATCGGGGCACATGTGCAAAAAAAAAAAAATATTCATGAATTTTGGTTCTTTTATGAATTTATTATGTGACCAATATCTGCTGGGTCAAAAGTATACATACAGCAATGTTAATATTTGCTTACGTGTCCCTTGGCAAGTTTCACTGCAATAAGCCGCTTTTGGTAGCCATCCACAAGCTTCTGCTTGAATTTTCGACCACTCCTCTTGACAAAATTGATCAGTTCAGCTAAATTTCTTACACAAACTTATTATATGATGTTGGTCAGAGAAGGAGCACTTTCTTTAAAGTCTCAACTTCACAAGAAAAACGTGTAATGTCGGCAGTATTATAGTAATCGTCATTTTACTCTACAAGCAAAACAGAACATTTGTGCACTATTATGATAAAAGTTGGAATATTACTCTATAACAGTTGCAATTTTACAAGAAAAGCTTAAAATGATGGAAATTTTATGAAAAGTCGTAATTTTACCCGACAAAAGTCACAATTTTATGAGAAGACTTTGACATGTTGGCAGTTGTAACAATAATCTGAATTTTACTTGGCAAAATTATGACAAAAGTCATCACTTTATTCCAAAAATTGTCACTATTTTACAAGACCAACTACAACAATTGGGAAACAATTGGTATTTATGTGTGTGTTCATGTGTTATAAAATGTTAATTTGTTTAAAAATAAAACATTTTAGATTTTAAAAAAATATGCATGGGATTTAAAAATATTTTTGAAAAATGTTAAAATATGTTTTTATTTATTTAACATTAACAGTGAGGTGATAACTATGCTGTTCAGTTTGCTATATATTTTTTCTTACAATACCGAGTCTCATTTGCAAGTTCTATAGAGCAGACTTTGCACGCAGTTGCAATTTCAAGATAGCAGTAACATACAGTATAGATTTTGCTCTGTGGCCTAATAAATTGTTTTTTTTTCCTGTCCAGCTACTCAGGCAAATCATACAGTTGATGTAGATGCCCATATCAGCTGTGCAAATTTACTTTCCAAAAGTGTGGGATACTTCTTTTGTTGCCTTTATTGGTATTTGACTTTTTTAAATGTATTTATATTATCATTTGGTGCAGCTGGGCCGGAGCAGGAGGGGATGGAAAGAGAAAAAAAGAAGACAGAGGGGGAAATTGTGGGGACAAGAGGGGCATTAGACAGAGAGACAAAAACAACAACAAACAGAAACAACAACAGAACAGCATCAGCGAATATGATATATATTCTTATGATGGTAAAAGTGATAGCAAAGAAGCAGTTAATGAAACAAATATTAATACAGAAATGACAATGAACAATATTACACTACAAATGGAGCAATAAAAATCCCAATAGAAATTGCACTATTGATAATGCATAATAACAATAATTTACTTCTATTATCAACAATACAATTGTTTCAGATAAACACACATGTTATAATAACTTGAAGTACAAAAGAAAGCAGATAAATGGAGGGGAACACGGAGAAGCAGACTGTATTAACCTTGTAGATTGTTATAGTAACAATAGGTTTAACTTTGTCAGTGTGCCATGTGTCACCCAGTTTCCCCTAGGGCAGGGGTAGGGAACCTATGGCTCGGGAGCCAGATGTGGCTCTTTTGATGACTGCATCTGGCTCTCGGTTAAATCTGAGCTGGCATTGCTTAACACGATAAGTAATGAATAATTCCACATGTAATCACAGTGTTAAAAATAATGTTGAAAATATAAAACATTCTCATGCATTTTAAAGCCATCCATCCGTTACTACCGCACCTGTTCAAGAAGTTGCGTTAATGGTAAGAAGTTATTTGTTTACTATTGGTTAGTGTGGGGCTTGCCCTCCTGGGGGTTCTTCAGACCACCAAGCACCGACATGAGAGCCTGTTTCAGGGTTACAATATTGTTTTATTTTTCAACAAGTCTCTCAGTTGCTTTCCAGCAATTGTATTTTTCTCTTTCGTTTTCGCTCGCGCTCCGGCTCCAGCTCCAACACCATCTCTCTACCTGGCTGCTGCTTATAACAGAGCGACAGGTGATTAGATAACAAGGCCCAGGTGGGCCATCTACGCACCTGTCGCTGATTTAGAGGCCGGTCCTCGCACACCCCAGTTCACTGCAGGCCCACAGGCCACGCCCCCTCCACAGTTAGCTTCGGAATGACAATGTTATTACAAAGAATAAGAGACCTATTATACTCTAGAAATGTTGGTCTTACTTAAAAATGCATGCGTTTGGTTGTGTTCAGTGTTAAAAAAAATATTATACAGCTCTTACGGAAATACATTTTAAAATATTTGGCATTTTGGCTCTCTTAGCGAAAAAGGTTCCCGACCCCTGCCCTAAGGCAACCACGTTAATATGTTTGATGAAATGTGATTATATGCATGAGTATATATATATGTATATGTGCTTGCATATGTACAGTATGTGTATATGTATGGCTGTACAGTGAATGTATATGTACATGTATGTTTGTACAGTGAATGTATATGTACATGTATGTGTATATGTATGTTTGTACAGTGAATGTATATGTACATGTATGTGTATATGTATGTTTGTACAGTGAATGTTTATGTACATGTATGTGTATATGTATGTTTGTACAGTGAATGTATATGTACATGTATGTGTATATGTATGTGTGTACAGTGAATGTATATGTACATGTATGTGTATATGTATGTTTGTACATGAATGTGTACATGTATGTGTATATGTATGTGTGTACAGTGAATGTATACGTACATGTATGTGTATATGTATGTGTGTACAGTGAATGTATATGTACATGTATGTGTATATGTATGTTTGTACATGAATTTGTACATGTATGTGTATATGTATGTGTGTACAGTGAATGTATACGTACATGTATGTGTATATGTATGTTTGTACAGTGAATGTATATGTACATGTATGTGTATATGTATGTTTGTACATGAATGTGTACATGTATGTGTGTACAGTGAATGTATACGTACATGCATGTGTATATGTATGTTTGTACAGTGAATGTATATGTACATGTATGTGTATATGTATGTTTGTACATGAATGTGTACATGTATGTGTATATGTATGTGTGTACAGTGAATGTATACGTACATGTATGTGTATATGTATGTTTGTACAGTGAATGTATATGTACATGTATGTGTATATGCATGTTTGTACAGTGAATGTATATGTACATGTATGTGTATATGTATGTTTGTACAGTGAATGCATATGTACATGTATGTGTATATGTATGTTTGTATCGTGAATGTATACGTACATACGTGTAAATTAATGTTTTTATACAGTGAATGTGCATGTGGGTGTGTAGGTATGTACTGTTATGTGTGCGTGTATGAATAATTGTGTGAATGTAAGTATATATGTATGTGTATTTGTATGTACAATATATTTGACTCCCAATATGTACGGCCCCCAATGCGTAATATTTACCATTAAGCCCAATTTAGGCTTTTGTTGAGTCCTAAAAAGTGTTTATACTTAAGTATTGTTCTCAGTACACACCAGCTGTTTAATTGTAACATGCACTTTAGTTTTAGTTTCCAATACCAAAATTGGAGGTGTTGAAATCGTCATGTAAAATCTGTAATGCTCATCAGTAGCATGTCTTTGGCACATCCATCCATCCTTTTCTTCCGCTTATTCCCTTTTTGGGGGCGCTGGTGCCTATCTCAGCTACAATCGGGCGAAAGGCGGGATACACCCTGGACAAGTCGCCATGTAATGTAAATTAGCTCCGTGCTAGCGTATTTTTTTGAAAGTGGAGCCCTACCGTACTACCTCGAGTCAGTCCGACTGAAGGGTGCTTGAGTGATTGTTTCCTCTCAAGTCTTTGAGCCGACAGAGTCTGAAACCAGACGTGATGTCATATGTTATACACTTTAGCGTGAATTAGGGTTGTACGGTATACCGGTATTAGTATGGTACCACGATACTAATGAATCGTGGTCGGTACTATACCGCATCTGAAAAGTACCGGTCCGCCATCCCCCTGTCGTTGTCACGTCGTGCCATTGCTGGTTTACGAGCAGTTGAGCATGTTCGGCAGCGCGCAATCATAGAGTATTTCCACACAGTGTGTAGACAGAAAAGGGAGAACAAACGCATTTTGGCTTAAAAACTGATGATAAAGGTGAACCTAAAGCACCTCTTCCTGAGGGTGTTTCAGTGTTATAAGACATGGCTAGCTAGCGGCTGAAGTCCATCCCCAGTCTGCAGTGTTTTAGCTACTTCTAAATCACTAATCCACCTCTACATGGCGAAAAAATAAAGTAATTTTCTTCCAAGTATCATCCCTGCAGGACGAGGAATACCTACGTAAACATGCTTCACTGCACACCATAGCTCAAGGGCATCAAAATGTAAACAAACGCCATTGGTGTATCTACACCTGACATCCACTGTAATGATACCGAGTACAGAAGCGTATCTAGTCGATACTACTATGATTCCATCAATATTTTTTGGCATTAAAACATCTTCTTTTGTTTTTTTTTAATGTTTATAAGGTCAGGAAATATGTCCCTGGACACATGAGGACTTTGAATATGACCAATGTATGATCCTGTAACAACTCGGTATCAGATTGATACACAAAGGTGTGGTATCATCCAAAACTAATATAAAGCATCCAAACAACAGAAGAATAAGTGAATAATTCATTTGAACAGAAGTGTAGATAGAACATGTTAAAAGAGAAAGTGAGCAAATATTAACAGTAAATGAACAAGTACTTTAACAATTAATTTTCTACCACTTGTCCTTAATAATGTGTACAAAATAATAGGTGTATAAATGACACAATATGTTACTGCATATGTCAGCAGACTAATTAGGAGCCTTTGTTTGTTTACTTACTACTAAAAGACAAGTTTTCTAGAATGTTCACTATTTTATTTAAGGACAAACTTGCAATAATAAACATCTGTTTAATGTACCCTAAGATGTTTTGTTAAAATAAAGCCAATAATGCCATTTTTTGTGGTCCCCTTCATTAGGAAAAGTATCAAACTAATTTTGGTACCAAAATATTGGTATCGGGACAACACCAGCGTGAATCAATACCCCGATTCTATTGACGGGATTCGGTCTGTGCCTATTCGGTACTCATCCTCGGTTGTAACAGAACAGTGTGTCAACGAAAGGGACCCTGAGGATGCAAGGAGTAGAAGTGAAGTAGGAGGATGGATTTAAGTACTGTTTCAGAGCAAGGTAGAGTGTGGAAACGAGTGGAAGAAGTGACTGCAGGCAGGTTGTAGAACCGTGTCAGGAGTCCTTGGTGAGAAAACGGACTAGAAAGATTTACAAATGGATATTGGACCTGCTCGGATGTGTTGTCCCACGACGACAGCTCTGACCAACGGACAGGATGGGCAGATCTGCAAGTGGTAGAGACCAAAATGCTTGGCTGTTCGGTGGCAGTGACGAGGACTAACGGGATTAGAAACCGGCAGATCAGAGAAACAGCCTGTGATAAAACGTCTGCGAGACAAGGCCAAAGAGGTCAGACTGAAATGGTTTAGCCTCGTGCTAAGGAGGGATAGTGATTTATTTTGGGAGAAGAAGACCAACGAGGAGATGGGGTCGGACAGAACTGTAGAGTTTGCAAAGGATGGAGCGAGATGATCCACTTTAGCGGACCCTAATGCTGGTAAAGAAGTAGAAGTTGGAGAACTCAGGAACACTTCAGTTGAGTCTTTACCTGAGTAATAAACACGTATATATTTTTGCTAAAACAAGTAGAAGTTTTTTCCAAAGTATCATCAATTGGAGTTTTTGGCATATACCAGTTGGTACAGTACAGAAACACACCACGTTCCCACACGGTCGACATTAAGTGAGGGACAGGAAGTGTAACTTTCTCTATTTAACATACTTAATTATTGCTGCAGCTATCATTTATTTTAGTAATCGAGTAATCTATCGATGTGTTTGCTTTATTAATCGAGTAATGGAGTAAAACAGACTTTCTACAAAAAGTAAAGAATAAATAAATTGTTTTGCCTAAAACCAGGTAATACAGGTGCGATCAAAAGTTTACATACACTTTGTCAAGAACAAGATGTCATGGCTGTTTTGAGTTTTCAATAATTTCTACCACTCTTATTTTTTGTGATGGCGTGATTTGTATACTCTAGCGTGATTTTTATACTCTAGCCTTTAAATAGACTCCCTTTTTAGACCAGTTGATCTGCCGTTTCTTTTCTTTTTCTTCTATGTCCCACTCTCCTTTGTGGAGGGAGTCCGGTCCGATCCGGTGGCCATGTACTGCTCGCCTGTGTATCGGCTGGGGACATCTCTGTGCTGCTGATCAGCCTCCGCTTGGGATGGTTTCCTCCTGGCTCCGCTGTGAACGGGACTCTCGCTGCTGTGTTGGATCCGCTTTGGACTGGACTCTCGCGACTGTGTTGGATCCATTATGGATTGATCTTTCACAGTATCATGTTCTCATATGTTCTCATAGTCATCAGTATCATCAGTATCACAGTATCATGTTCTCATAGACATCATTGTCACCGATGTCCCACTGGGTGTGAGTTTTCCTTGCCCTTATGTGGGCCTACCGAGGATGTCGTAGTGGTTTGTGCAGCCCTTTGAGACACTAGTGATTTAGGGCTATATAAGTAAACATTGATTGATTGGGGCACATAATTGTGCAAAAAAAAAAAAAAAAAAAAAAAAACGTTCATGAATTTCGGTTCTTTTATGATTTTATTATGTGACCAAAATCAGCTGAGTCAAAAGTATACATACAGCAATGTTAATATGTCCCTTGGCAAGTTTCACTACAATAAGGCGCTTTTGGTAGTCATCCACAAGTTTCTGCTTGAATTTTTGACCACTCCTCTTGACGAAATTGATCAGTTCAGCTACATTTCTTACACAAACTTATTATATATGTTGGTCAGAGAAGGAGCACTTTCTTTAAAGTCTCAAATTCACAAGAATAACGTAGAATGTTGGCAGTATTATAATAACCCTCATTTTACTCTACGCAAGTCAAAATTTTACAAGAAAAACTGAACATTTTTGCACTATTATGATAAAAGTTGGAATATTACTCAATAACAGTTGCAATTTTACAAGAAAAGCTTAAAATGTTGGAAATTTTATGAAAAGTCGTAATTTCACTCAACAAAAGTCACAATTTTATGAAAAGACTTTAAAATGTTGGCAATATTATAACCCATCCATCCATTTTCTACCGATTGTTCCCTTTGGGGTCGCGGGGGGCTCTGGTGCCTATCTCAGCTACAATCGGGCGGAAGGCGGTCTACACCCTGGACAAGTCGCCACTCATCGCAGGGCCAATATTATAACAATAATCATGAAGACCAACAACAAAAATTGGCAATATTGTGATAAAAAGTCAGAATTTCATTAGACAAATGTCACCATTTTGCAGTAAAAATTCATAATTTTGAATAAAAAAAGTCATAATTCTGCGAGAAAATATTGCAATATTACAAAAACAGAAGGAATACGAGAAATTGTTCCCAATTTTATAAGAAAGTCACATTCTGAGAAAAAATATGTCTCTATATACATATGTATTTTTTTTTAAAATTAATTTTGGCCAAATGGGGTACATTTCAATTCCTTACACACACTTATTACATATTTTGGCCAGAGAGGGCGCATTTCAATTTATTTTACACACTGGTTATTTCATATGTTGACCAGAGGTGGAGCAATTTTAAAACCAACAGACAGTTAATTTGAAAAATCCCTCCTTTTTGATAGATTTTACCATCAAGGGGTGCAAATGAGACATTCTCTATTAGATGCAATGGTTTTCCGTATTGGCACTATGATTTATGTCCTAACTTGTTCACACCTCCTCATATGGAAGGTACTTTTCCTTGTTGATGTCTCAAGAAGGGTAGAAATACAAGGCCCTTTTTCAACCGCTGGAACTTTTACTGGATCCATCCCATTTACCATGTTATATCTGAAATACCTACATGCGATTCCACCGAAAAATTACCAGGGTGAATAAAGTTCCAAAGTAAGTCATTCAGTTCTTAGTAGTGAGATGGAACTTTAGAGGTGTGGGCTGTGCTGTCCAAAGTTGATTGGTCGAGCACATTTTGGGGGTTTTTAATTCAAAATTTTAGGGTATGCGGGACAACTTGTTTGTTTATTTTTTCTGGCACCGACCGAATCCCGCCGGTCCAACCGGGCACCGATTGTTGTAAAATCCAACGGTGCCATGTTTCAAACTACCTTTACGTAATGTCGCGATTTTCAATGCCAACAAATAAATTGACTTAAAAAAATACTCCAACATAAGTTAAATAAGGCTCTAATTTTCAAACAAAACAAAAAAAAGAAGCATTAGCTTGATGCTATCATACATTGGCGCTGCTATTGACATGTTTATGAATGCTGATTAGCGATTTTAGATGGTCATTTTAATGAAAACCACAAGATTACAAACGTTTTGAATGTTTGGAATGTGTGAATGAACAAATGTGTAAGTAATTAATATGAAGTTGAAAAAAAAGCAGGATTAAAAAAGCGTTGATTCGTCCTACTCCTGTTTAGACATGTAAAAAAAATGTAAACATTTGATGCATCATTTTGAAACTGTATACATGTTCAAATTAACCAATCTGAATCGGAAAACCGCCTGTGTAATAGGGACAATACTTACAGTATTAACACTTTGTAGGCCGCAACAGACAGCAAAGACTGAGCTGACCAACACACCATAAACTAGACACTACTGCCATCTAACGCCTTGGACTTGCAATTGCAACTTTCGAATTGATTGATTGATTGATTGAGACTTGTATTAGTAGATTGCAGAGTACAGTACATATTCCGTACAATTGACCACTAAATGGTAACACCCCAATAAGTTTTGCAACTTGTTTAAGTCCGGGTCTACGTTAATCAATTCATTCACGTCAATCAAGTGTCATACCTGCTAATGAGACTCGACAATGTCATATAGAAATAAGATATAACAACTCGACGGCCGTTATCATAATCAGCTTCTTTTTAAATGTTGAAATGAAAAATTGGATTTTATTATCGAAAACATTCATTACAACACACAAAAGTACCAAAAATTGGTGCCGCCGAGTACAGGTATCGTTTCAGATGTGAATGGTACCCATCACTCATTCACAAAAACTGTATATATGTTTAAATAAACCAATCTGAATCGGAATAGCTTATGCGTAATAAGTACAATATTTACAGTAGTAACACTTTGTAGGGCGCAACATACAGCAAAGACTTAGCTGGCCTACACACCATAATCTATACACTACTACCATCTAACGCTTTGGATTTACAATTGCAACTTTCATAGAGTTATACCTGCAAATCAGACTCGGCAATGTCATATAGAAACAAAATGTAACAACATGGCGGAAGTTATCATAATCAGCTCCTTTTTAAATGTTGAAATACAAAAAATACACACAAAAGTACCAGAAATCGGTTCCGCTGAGTACAGGTATCGATTCAAATGTGAACGGTACCCATCACTAATTCACATAAACTGTTATATATGTTCAAATAAACCAGTCTGAATCTGAATCGGAACCGTTTCAGCGTAAAAAGTACAATAATTTTATTACTTCTGTCAATTGGTCTTAGAACTGCAATTGCAACTTTGGTAGTGTCCTACCTGCAAATGAGACTCAGCAATGTGATTATTGAAACAAGATATAACAACCGGACGGCAGTTATCATAATCAGCTCTTTTTTAAATGTTGGGAAAAAAAAATATATATATATTTTTATTATCGAAAACAATCATTACCACAAACAAATGTACCAAAAATAGGTTCCGCCAAGTACATGTATCGATTCAGATGTGAACGGGTACCCATCACTAATTCACATAAACTGTATATATGTTTAGATAAACCAATCTGAATCGGAATAGCTTATGTGTAAAAAGTACATTACTTACAGTATTAACACTTTGTAGGGTGCAACATAAAGCAAAGACTGAGCTGACCAACACGCAATAAACTGTACACTACTGACATCTAATGCCTTGGACTTTCAAATGCAACTTTTGTACTTCATACCTGCAACGTCATATTAAAACAAGATATAACAACACGGCGGCAGTTATCATAATCAGCTCATTTTTAAATGATGAAATGAAAAATGAGATTTTATCATCGAATACAATCATTACCACACACAAAAGTACCAGAAATCGGTTCTGCAGAGTACAGGTATCAATTCAGATGTGAATGGTACCCATCACTAATTCACATAAACTGTATATATGTTCAAATAAACCAATCTGAATCTGAAAGGGACCAGCTTATGTGTAATACGTACAATATTTACAGTATTGACACTTTGTAGGGCGGAACAGATGGCAAAGAATGAGCTGACCAACACTCCATAAACTATACGCTACTGCCATCAAACACCTTGGACTTAACAATTGCAACTTTTGTACCCTCATACCTGCAAATGAGACTCGGCAAGGTCATATTGAAATAAGATATAACAACACGGTGGCAGTTATCATAATCAGCTCCTTTTTAAATATTGAAATGAAAAATTAGATTTTATTATCGAACGTAACCATTATCAAAGACAAAAGTACCGCCGAGTACAGGTATCGATTCAGATGTGAACGCTACCCATCACTAATTTTGTCCCCTTACTGTACCCAAAATGAGCTATGACCTTAAAGGGGAACATTATTACAATTTCAAAAGGGTTAAAAACAATAAAAATCAGTTCCCAGTGGCTTGTTGTATTTTTTGAAGTTTTTAAAAAAAATTTACGGGTCTCGGAATATCCCTAAATAAAGCTTTAAAGTGCCTTATTTTCGCTATCTTCGAAACCACTATCTATTTCTCTGTGACGTCGAACAGTGCTGCCAATGTAAACAAACAATGGGAATACCACAGCAAGATATAGCGACATTAGCTCGGATTCAGACTCTGATTTCAGTGATTTAAGCGATTCAACAGATTACGCATGTATTGAAACAGATGGTTGGAGTATGAAAGTATTAAAGAAGAAACTGAAGCTATTGAGCGAATAGCTATTGACGCTATTCATAGCCATAGCATGGCCGAATAGCTGCGTTAGCATCGCCGGTAAAATGTGCGGCCCAAACAATCAGGACTTTCGCATCTTTTGACACTGGAGCAACTTAAATCCTTTGATTGGTAAGTGTTTGTTTCGCATTAAATGTGGGTGGAAGGAAACGTAATATAGTTGCAAATGCATCTCCAAGTTATCCATACATCTCTGTTCCATGTCTGCTGTAGCACCGCCGGTAAATAGCATGTTAGCATTGATTAGCGTAGCATATTAGCATCGATTAGCTGGCAGTCAACATCAACAAAACTCACCTTTGTGATTTCGTTGACTATCGTTGCAAATGCATCTACAGGTTATCCATACATCTCTGTTCCATGTCTGCTGTAGCACCGCCGGTAAATAGCATGTTAGCATTGATTAGCATAGCATATTAGCATCGATTAGCTGGCAGTCAACATCAACAAAACTCACCCTTGTGATTTCGTTGACTATCGTTGCAAATGCATCTGCAGGTTATCCATACATCTCTGTGCCATGTCTGCTTTAGCACCGCCACTAACTAGCATGTTAGCGTCGATTAGCGTAGCATGTTAGCATCGATTAGCTGGCAGTCACGCCGCAACCAAATATGTCTGATTAGCACATAAGTCAACAACATCAACAAAACTCACCTTTGTGATTTCGTTGACTTAATCGTTGCAAATGCATCTGCAGGTTATCCATACATCTCTGTGTCATCTCTGCCTTAGCATCGCCGATAAAACGTGGAGACACTCCGGCCCATTCAATGGGGGTCTGGCGGCAGACACTTTGGCATCTTCGGGCCAGTGGTGCAACTTGAATCCCTCCCTGTTAGTGTTGTTACACCCTCCGACAACACACCGTCGAGGCATGATGTCTCCAAGGTTTCAAAAAATAGTCGAAAAAACGGAAAATAACAGAGCTGAGACCCGAATGTTTACAATGTGTTGAAAATGGCGGCTGTGTTACCTCGGCGACGTCACATTCTGACGTCATCGCCTCCAGCGCGATAAACAGAAAGGCGTTTAATTCGCCATAATTCCCCCATTTAGAGTTCGGAAATCGGTTTAAAAAAAACATGGTCTTTTTTCTGCACCATGAAGGTATATATTGACGCTTACATAAGTCTGCTGATAATGTTCCCCTTTAACAAAATTGCCGTATGGTGCACTGTTTCACCCTCAGTAACAACTATATCTGCCATGTCGTCGTGGCAATGCCATGTATTTCCCACATCTATATTACGGTTGATGCACACGTTCTGCACACAAGGAAAATTAATTATTGTTTTGCACTAAATGTTAACATTAATTGGCCTTTGTCATGCAAAGTCACAACACTGAAGTAACACAAGACCGACGTCCCCGAGAGGTCTAAAGATTAATTAAACATATACAGATATCTCTAATTGCTTTACGCTGTCAAATAAAAAGTGCTGCACTGCTTTAAATGTCACTATTGTTGTTGTTTTTTTTATATCAGTGAACTTACCCTCAGTTTGATATTTATTGTATTTACAAGCCATTTGCGCTAAAGTTGCGCAAAATCTCATTAAAGTGAAAAAGCCGGACAGAAAGCAGTCATTTACTGTGTTTTGTCGTGGTTCTCATTAGACCGTGCGCTCGGATGGCGGTGTTGATCCGCCACGCGTTATTATTGCGACGTCGCTGTATTAGCATTTCAACGCGGCCTCCGTGCAGACATTAACTCGGTTAATATATAAGCTCAATGATTTCCTATCGCGCCGCCGTCCACCGGAGAGGCACTTCTACGCAAATATTCCACTTTCTTTATTTCTCGCTCCATTTGCTAGCACCTCAATCAGGATGTGATTGTGGCGCCGACTGCTGAGGCAGAAAGCAAACAGTTGATTTTATATTTATTTTTTCAGTTACGACATGTGAGTCGCTGGAACGTCTCAGTAAATTATTCTTTACGACACATTAAAGTGTCCTTTGTTGTGCTGTGAACGCGATTCATTAAACAGCGATAGCTGCTTTTACGACAGTTGTTCCCTCTTACTATGTCCGATAATGATGTATACTTGATTTGGACAAGCATTATTAAACATTAAGAGGAATGATAAAATAATGCCTGAACATGTTTGCTTTTGAAGTGTTGAATGGACTTCAAAATGTATGATTTTTTTTGTTTTGACTGATAATTCATTAAAATATGGAGATCACAACAAAATATTCATTATGCCTTGGAAAATAATGCTTAAAGTTAAAATTCTGGGTTGGTACGGGAAAAAAGACCCATCCAATGAAAATCAATACAACCAAAAACTAATTTAATTGAAGGAAATTTTAGCATGCCTGCATTGTTAATACAAAAAAATATATATTATACAATACATTAGGATTGTTTTCGATCAGGATTGTATGCTAGTGGTTTGATCTGACAACAGAACTTCCCTCCAGAAGGTCTTATCTTTGTCCATGTGATGTCAGATGAAACAAAAATGTGGCTGTTTGGCCACAATACCATTAAATTTGTGTTTTTATTTTATTTGATATGCCATTGGTATTTTTTTATTATTATTTTTTGAAACTGGATTTTGCATGTCACTATAAAGTTATATAGCCCTGCGATGAGGTGGCGACTTGTCCAGGGTGTACCCCGCCTTCCGCCCGATTGTAGCTGAGATAGGCGCCAGCGCCCCCCGCGACCCCAAAAGGGAATAAGCGGTAGAAAATGGATGGATGGATGGACCAGCAATGTGTTTGGAAGAGAAAATGTGAGGCCTTTAATCTCAGGAACACCATGCATACCGCCAAGCGTGGTGGTAGGATTATGATCTGGCCCTGTTTTAATGCCAATGGAACTGGTGCTTTACAGAGAGTAAATGGGACAATGGAAAAAGAGGATTACCTCCAAGTTCTTCAGGACAAGCTAAAATCATGAGACCGGAGGTTGGGTCTTGGGCGCAGTTGGGTGTTCCAACAGGACAATGACCCCAAACACATGTCAAAAGTGGTAACGGAATGGCTAAATCAGGCTCAAATTAAGGTTTTAGAATGGCCTTCTCTCAAAGTCCTGACTTAAACGTGTGGACAATGCTGAAGAAACAAGTCTATGTCAGAAAACCAACACATTTAGCTGGACTGCACCAATTTTGTCAAGAGGAGTGGTCAAAAATTCAAGCAGAAGCTTGTGGATGGCTACCAAAAGCGCCTTATTGCAGTGAAACTTGCCAAGGGACATGTAAGCAAATATTAACATTGCTGTATGTATACTTTTGACCCAGCACATTTGCTCACATTTTCAGTAGAGCCATAATAAATTCATAAAAGAAGCAAACTTCATGAATGTTTTTTGTGACCAACAAGTATGTGCTCCAATCACTACATCACAAAAAAATAGTTGTAGAGAATGATTGGAAACTCAAGACAGCCATGACATTATGTTCTTTACAAAATTCTTTACTTTTGATCGCATATAGTTATTTTTAAAATGTAGTATTAAAATAAATTGTAAAATAATTATATTTATAATATATATACACTCTCTATATATATATATATATATATATATATATATATATATATATATATATATATATATATATATATATATATATGTGTGTAGGTGTGGGAAAAATCACAAGACTACTTCATCTCTACAGAACTGTTTCATGAGGGGGTTCCCTCAATCATCAGGAGATACATGTATATATATATATATATATATATATATATATATATATATATATATATATATATATATATATATATATATATATATATATATATATATATATTATTAAAAAAAAATAAGAATCAATTTAGAATCAAAATTAGGTAAGAAGCACAATCTATTTGGTTTTACCTGATTAGGTTGATTGTTTAATTATTGATACATATGCGGCAATTTGTCCAGTGTGTACACCGCCTTCCGCCCAATTGTAGCTGAGATAGGCTCCAGCGACCCCAAAAGGAATAAGCGGTAGAAAATGGATGGATGGATGTATATATATATATATATATATATATATATATATATATATATATATATATATATATATATATATATATATATATATATGTATGTATGTATGTATGTATGTGTGTGTGTGTGTGTGTGTGTGTATATATATATATGTATGTGTGTTTGTTTATATATATATATATATATATATATATATATATATATATATATATATATATATATATTTACATACATACATATAAGAATACACTTTAAGAACAGATTTTAAAAAGAACAAATTTTCATGTTTGGTAGCTGCGCATAACTGTCATTTGTCAGCGTCCAAAAGGAGGTTTTGGAACCTGTAACTTTATTTATTATTTTTTTTCCTAAAATTTTTATTACAATAATATTACCAAATAATACATTAGGAAGTATGTTTAATCGAGGATTGATTTTAATCAAAAATCATTCCTGAATAGAATCGTCTCCCAAAGAATCCGAATCGGTATTAATAAGTATCTACTAATCTGTATCGATAAAATACTGAGACGACCTTTGGTATCAACTTTACCAATATATGGATTAATCCACTTTTCCCTTACATGTACGCCTGGCGGACAAACTGTTTTTTTTAGATTATCTTCTCTCTAGACTTGGGCTGTTTCAGGCTAGCTCAGTGCCTTGTTTAGCGATTAGTACACCTTGCTTGCTGTTACTCGTCCTCTTGTGATTTAAAAATTGTTGATAATGTTGTACTGATGTTTAGCAATCTATGGAGATATAATGTAAGATTCTAGCCGCCTGTCAGCAGGTGGACCAAATATAAATCAAAGATTGACATCTGTGATCAGCATAGTAAGATTTTAATTATCGATGGTCCATTAAGTTCTTTTTAATAAAAAAAACATTTGTAGCCGATCCATTGGCGCACCCCAAATGATAATTAGATTTAGATGTATTTAGGTTTATTGGTCCCTGTTGGGAAAATTTATTTTCACTGCCGTACATTTAAACATATAGACATTACACATCACAAAACAAAAATTACAAAAATACATTATACATGACCAACACATTTACGGGCTTTGTCAGACAGGTCGGCCGGGTTTGCAGCAGGGAGAAGGCTTTTTTCTGAGGCGGGCCCTCCGAAATCTGATGGTTCTGTACCTGCACCCTAATGGTAGTGGGATTATGTATTGGTGTAGTGGGTGACTGATATCCTGGACTATCGTGTTTGCCAGTCAAAATATGGACCTGTGGTTTAAATCTGAAATGTTGGGTGTGGGTAGGGGGATGATTTTAGCGACCATGTTTGTAATGCGTGTGAGTTTGGTCCGGTTGGAACAGTGTGGAACAGTACAGAAGGATGGGTTGAACAATGCTTTGGTGAAGTAATAACAGGAGATGAAGTGCAACGTATAGTCCTTTGAGTTTTGGATGGCTGATTGTCTTTGTTGACTTCTTTTTTGAATGTCCGTGGTGTGCTGATCAAAGGTGAGTTTATTGTACATTAGTAAAATCGGGCAGCAAAATGAATGGTAATAAATTAAATTAAATTTAAATAATGAAAGAGTCAGCAGTGTTCAAGACACATTGTGAGAATAACACATGTTTTACGGCAAACCATTGATTAAGTGTCTTGTCCAAAACAATCTTAGCTACTAAAACTAACATGCATGGTGCTAGTCTTTACTGGTGTAGACACACAGGTGTGAAAATGTACGACAGTACAAGCTGAGCACGTTTCACTCCATTCCTCTTCCCCGTTCCACTGGGTTGCCTCCTAAGATGGGTCCCAAGACCACCTGGTCGGGTGCACCCGACTGGAAATTCCACCGCCAACCCCTTGATATATTGGCTGTCTTCTACCAACTAGGTTTCTAGTCTCGGCAGGACTACTTCGCTTCTCTATGCTGTGAGTGGAAGAAACCTCACTTTAATCCTATGTTCACTCTTTGTACTTTGGAGCGTGGCCTACATATTGGCTCCCTTTTTTAAATTGCCGAAAAAGTACAAGGCAATCCAGTGGGAAATGCGACAGTGTTTGTAGGACATCTCCAGATATGGTATTGAAGGACTGTTATTGCAATCAGGGTTTGTCGCCATGTTGGAGCACAGTCAGCATTTTGCGGCATATCAATGTTTGTATGACCGTATGAGATAGTCATTGCTTAATAGTGAAAGAAACTCATTTAATTGTTTGGAATGGAATCGTCCCCCAAAATTACTACTGATTGCACCATAACTTGTCCATTTTAAGTTGAATATCATTTGAAATTCAATCAATCAATCAATGTTTACTTATATAGCCCTAAATCACTAGTGTCTCAAAGGGCTGCACAAACCACCACGACATCCTCGGTAGGCCCACAAAAGGGCAAGGAAAACTCACACCCAGTGGTACATCGGTGACAATAATGACTATGAGAACCTTAGAGAGGAGGAAAGCAATGGATGTCGAGCGGGTCTAACATGATACTGTGAAAGTTCAATCCACAATGGATCCAACACAGCAGCGAGAGTCCCGTTCACAGCGGAGCCAGCAGCAGGAAACCATCCCAAGCGGAGGCGGATCAGCAGCGCAGAGATGTCCCCAGCCGATAAACAGGCAAGCAGTACATGGCCACCGGATCGGACCGGACCCCCTCCACAGGGGAGAGTGGGACATAGAAGAAAAAGAAAAGAAACAGCAGATCAACTGGTCTAAAAAGGGAGTCTATTTAAAGGCTAGAGTATACAAATGAGTTTTAAGGTGAGACTTAAATGCTTCTACTGAGGTGGCATTTCGAACTGTTACCGGGAGGGCATTCCAGAGTACTGGAGCCCGAACGGAAAACGCTCTATAGCCCGCAGACTTTTTTTGGGCTTTGGGAATCACTAACAAGCCGGAGTCCTTTGAACGCAGATTTCTTGCCGGAACATATGGTACAATACAATCGGCAAGATAGGATGGAGCTAGACCGTGTAGTATTTTATACGTAAGTAGTAAAACCTTAAAGTCACATCTTAAGTGCACAGGAAGCCAGTGCAGGTGAGCCAGTACAGGTGTAATGTGATCAAACTTTCTTGTTCTTGTCAAAAGTCTAGCAGCCGCATTTTGTACCAACTGTAATCTTTTAATGCTAGACATGGGGAGACCCGAAAATAATACGTTACAGTAATCGAGACGAGACGTAACAAACGCATGGATAATGATCTCAGCGTCTTTAGTGGACAGAATGGAGCGAATTTTAGCGATATTACGGAGATGAAAGAAGGCCGTTTTAGTAACGCTTTTAATGTGTGCCTCAAAGGAGAGAGTTGGGTCGAAGATAATACCCAGATTCTTTACCGTGTCGCCTTGTTTAATTGTTTGGTTGTCAAATGTTAGAGTTGTATTATTAAATAGAGTTCGGTGTCTAGCAGGACCGATAATCAGCATTTCCGTTTTTTTGGCGTTGAGTTGCAAAAAGTTAGCGGACATCCATTGTTTAATTTCATTAAGACACGCCTCCAGCTGACTACAATCCGGCATGTTGGTCAGCTTTAGGGGCATGTAGAGTTGGGTGTCATCAGCATAACAGTGAAAGCTAATACCGTATTTGCGTATGATGTCACCTAGCGGCAGCATGTAGATGCTGAAGAGTGCAGGGCCATCTTGGATTTCAACCGCCATTCATTAGGTTCTTAGTTATGTTTTGAAATATCAGCTGAGATTAACCGGCTACAATAAACTTATCATTTTACTTTTTATGGTCAAACAGCTGGACTTTGTGTTGATGCTAGAAACTTTCCAAATGGGGTCCCATCAAGTCATAAAAACGGGGTCCCACAGTCCATTGTTGGGGTCCCACTTGTTTGTAAGCGTTTTGAAAACAAATGTTCATATTATCCTCTTGTATCTTACATTCTCAATTGTTTTTTGTCATAAATGTTACTTCATTCATTGAAAAAAATAAATACAAGAGAAAACAAATGTTTATGCAAATGTGAATGTATTCAATTATAAACAATTATTTTTTTAATTCCTTTGTGGATCTAAACGTTACCGCTGCAGGTAGTTTGTTTTTTGTATGATTAAGGTAAAACTTGTATGTATAGAAGAAAATTGAACGTTGATAGAAAATAAAGACATGTGTTTGTTACGTCTCGTCTCGATTACTGTAAGGTATTTTTTTCGGGTCTCCCCATGTCTAGCATTAAAAGATTACAGTTGGTACAAAATGCGGCTGCTAGACTTTTGACAAGAACAAGAAAGTTTGATCACATTACGCCTGTACTGGCTCACCTGCACTGGCTTCCTGTGCACTTAAGATGTGACTTTAAGGTTTTACTACTTACGTATAAAATACTACACGGTCTAGCTCCATCCTATCTTGCCGATTGTATTGTACCATATGTCCCGGCAAGAAATCTGCCTTCAAAAGACTCCGGCTTATTAGTGATTCCTAGAGCCCAAAAAAAGTCTGCGGGCTATAGAGCGTTTTCCGTTCGGGCTCCAGTACTCTGGAATGCCCTCCCGGTAACAGTTCGAGATGCTACCTCGGTAGAAGCATTTAAGTCTCACCTTAAAACTCATTTGTATACTCTAGCCTTTAAATAGACTCCCTTTTTAGACCAGTTGATCTGCCGCTTCTTTTCTTTCTCCTATGTCCCCCCCTCCCTTGTGGAGGGGGTCCGGTCCGATAACCATGGATGAAGTACTGGCTGTCCAGAGTCGAGACCCAGGATGGACCGCTCGTCAGGACCCAGGATGGACCGCTCGCCTGTATCGATTGGGGACATCTCTACGCTGCTGATCCGCCTCTGCTTGAGATGGTCTCCTGTGGACAGGACTCTCGCTGCTGTCTTGGATCCGCTTTGAACTGAACTCTCGCGGCTGTGTTGGAGCCACTATGGATTGAACTTTCACAGTATCATGGTAGACCTGCTCGACATCCATTGCTTTCGGTCCCCTAGATGGGGAGGGGGTTGCCCACATCTGAGGTCCTCTCCAAGGTTTCTCATAGTCAGCATTGTCACTGGCGTCCCACTGGATGTGAATTCTCCCTGCCCACTGGGTGTGAGTTTTCCTTGCCCTTTTGTGGGTTCTTCCGAGGATGTTGTAGTCGTAATGATTTGTGCAGTCCTTTGAGACATTTGTGATTTGGGGCTATATAAATAAACATTGATTGATTGATTGATTGATTGACATGACACATTTTTCCAAACGAGCAAACTTGAATTCAGTTGCATCCATGGTCAAGGAGACACCTCAAACCAAAAGTGGCGATGTCATGTGGTTATTCATCCAATCTCTTAAAACATGATTGAAAGGAGAAAATTAAACAAAGGGGATAAGTGATGTCGCATGTTTTGTCCTCAAAATAGTGCTGTTTCTCTTTGAGGTGCAGGCAGAAAGCGAAGTTTTGACCCGAATAATTGTTGTGATGGCAGAGGTCTATCTTTTTTTTTTCGTAACAGCTGTGGTTTTGCACCATAATAGAGCCCAACAAATGTTTGGTCCGGTGGTGTCTCCTCCTGTAGAGGACGCGTAAGACTGACCCCAAAAAAACAGAACCAACACATTTTGATGACATTTGATGATTTTAATGTTTCGCATTTTGTTTTCAACTTTGTGAATGAACAATTGGAGGAATAGTGTTCCCCAACGTTTGTTGGGTCAACCGAAGAACATACATTTTTACATGGAGGCCTGTTCCGCCAAAATAATGTGGAACAACCTTTATTCTAAAATCCTGAACAGAAATGTGTTTGAGTAATTGAGAGTTTTGCATGATATACAATATATTACCAAAAGTATTTGGCCACCTGCCTTGACTCACATTAGAACTTGAAGTGCCATCACATTCCTAACCCAAAGGGTTCAATATGAAATGAGTCCACCTTTTGCAGCTATTACAGCTTCAACTCTTCTGGGAAGGCTGTCCACAAGGTTGCGGAATGTTTATAGGAATTGTCCACCATTCTTCCAAAAGAGCATTGGTGAGGTCACACACTGATGTTGGTCGAGAAGGCCTGGCTCTCAGTCTCCGTTCTAATTCATCCCAAAGGTGTTCTATCGGGTTCAGGTCAGGACTCTGTGCAGGCTAGTCAAGTTCATCAACACCAAACTATGTCATCCATGTCTTTATAGATCTTGCTTTGTGCACTGGTGCACAGTCATGTTGGAAGAGAAAGAGGCCCGCTCCAAACTGTTCCCACAAGGTTGGGAGCATGGAATTGTCCAAAATGTTGTGGTATCCTGGAGCATTCAAAGTTCCTTTCACTGGAACTAAGGGGCCAAGCTCAACTCATGAAAAACAACCTCACACCATAATTCTTCCTTCACCAAATTCCACACTCGGCACAATGCAGTCCGAATTGTACCGTTCTCCTGGCAACCTTCAAACCCAAACTCGTCCATCAGAATGCCAGATGGAAAGTGTGATTCATCACTCTAGAGAAAGCATCTCTAAAGCTCTAGAGTCCAGTGGCGACTTGCTTTACACCACCGCATCCGATGCTTTGCATTAGACTTGATGTATGGCTTAGATGAAGCTGCTTGGCCATGGAAACCCATTCCATGAAGCTCTCTGCGTACTGTACGTGGGCTAATTGGAAGGTCACATCAAGTTTGGAGCTCTGTAGCAACTGACTGTGCAGAAAGTCTTGGTACTATGCGCTTCAGCATCCACTGACCCCTCTCTGTCAGTTTACGTGGCCTACCACTTGGTGGCTGAGTTGCTGTTGTTCCCAAACTCTTCCACTTTCTCATAATACAGTTGACTTTGGAATATTTAGGAGCAAGGAAATTACACGACTGGATTTGTTGCACAGGTGGCATCCTATGACAGTTCCACGCTGGAAATCACTGACGTTCACAAATGTTTGTAGAATCAGTCTTCATGCCTGAGTGCTTAGTTTTATACACCTGTGGCCGGGCCAAGTAATTAGGACACCTGATTCTGATCATTTGGATGGGTGGCCAAATACCTTTGGCAATATAGTGTATATACGTTTGCCTCCAACGAAGTCCATTCAGAGCATATTTTAGAAAGAACATCAGTTTTATGCAAAATGACCATGAGAATTGAATCTTTGGGGAATGATCGTACACAGACTGAAGTTTAAAAAGAAATGTGGTGACCTTTGTAGGATTTAATAAATATTTCATATGGGTTTCGTATTTTTTTGTATCATCCAGACTTGGGGTCCGGCACCGAGCCCTCACACTGGATCTCTCCTATCTAAGTTTGTGACCATGAACAAATAAAATATCTTTAAAGACGAGCTAAACAGTCGATCCATCCAATTCATTGGTGTCAGAATGCAATTAATTTGATAATGTTAAGTGTCTCGTACACAACAATCCGGTGCACATTATCGTCATGACAGGGGCACACAAAAAACCTACACAGAACCTATTCTGTAAAATGCACAGGAAGTCGACCATTTTGGTTTGAATGTGCAATTTTCGAGATTGGGCCACAACCACAGCTTAAGAATTTCTACCAACATTTAATCACCTATACTAGTTTAAATTGTAATTATTTCTAATACATCTGTTCATTAATATGAATGGCACCTTTTTCACAAAACCCATGTTGACAAAGTAAAACCAGTAAACCGTAAAACCTGTGTTACGCAAACAAGTCTAAACAGAGTTCCACAAAACTTTGTATGAGGATAGTGCCAGCTCCAAGGAAGATTTGGATAGTTGTGCGGATAGAACTTGCCAGAAAAATAATGACAACACTGGACCTGCCAGTCCATCGTCATCCATGAACTAAGTAGACAACTGTTAGAATAAGTATGTATATATTATCATCATAACTTTATGCTTAAGGGCCGTTACTATAAAGTATTGTCAATTTGTGCAGAGCTAGCAATCCAAAAGATTGCTAGCCTTTTTTTATCAGTGTTGTGTCCAGACTCGGCCTTCTGACTGCCAAGGCCGAACATTGTACAGACAAAGCAGAGACTGGGCGATAGCACCAAGTGTCAACATATTTGCATTTTTGTATAATGGTATATTGTGTCCTACTGGAGTTGTCAAGTCTACCTCCTTCCCTTAGCGACAGTGATATAATAGGGTCTTTCCTAATAAATAGAGGAAGCGCGAGGGCTTGATTTTTTTTAGAACGTAGTTTTGATCTGTAACAAGAGTACAGCCCAAAACACGTGTCTCCTCATGAGCTAAATTGAACTCTGTCTCTGCATGATTCCTTGCTTCTTGTCTGATTATTAGATGCCATAATGGTTTGAACCTGACACCATACTTGCCGACCCTCACGGATTTTCCAGGAGACTCCCGAAATTCAGCACCTCTCCAGAAAACCTCCCGGGACAAATTTTCTCCCGAAAATTTCCCGAAATTCAGCGGACCTGAGTGAGGACAGCCTGTTTTCCCGTCCGCTTTCCCATAATATAAACCGCGTGTCTGCCCATTGACGTTATAACTGTATAATGATCCAGGGCGAGTTCTTGGTTTCTTATGTGAGTTTATTATTAGGCAGTTTCATTAATGTCCTCCCAGCGCGGTAACAACACACAACAGCAGCAGTCACGTTTTCGTCTATCGTAAAGCAGTTTGTCTACCGTTAACAGCAATGTTGTGACACTCTTAAACAGGACAATACTGCCATCTACTGTACATGCATATGGTTGGAAAAATAGTGACCAGACAATAGAACAAGGGTGGACAATTCAACCCTTAACTCAACAATGAGTAGATGAGTGTTATGTATGTGTAAATGTATTTTTATATATATATATACATATATATATATAGCTAGAATTCACTGAAAGTCGAGTATTTCATATATATGAAATACTTGATTCTTAACCACGCTCCACCCCCAACTACGCCCCCCACCCCCACCTCCCGAAATCGGAGGTCTCAAGGTTGGCAAGTATGCCTGACACAGACAAACACAAATCACATAATTTTGGTCATAAAGGTGGTCATTTTAATAATCGGTCCTTACCAACTTAATGAAACGACGAATGTAATAGTGCAGGGGTAGGGAACCTATGGCTCTCGAGCCAGATGTGGCTCTTTTGATGACTGCATCTGGCTCTCGGATAAATCTGAGCTGACATCGCCTGACACGATAAATAATGAATAATTCCACTTGTTAAAAATAACGTTCAAAATATAAAACATTCTCATGCTTTTTTATGTTCAAGAAGTTGCGTTAATGGTAAGAAGTCATTTATTTATTATTGGTTAGTGTGGGGCTTGCCCTTCTGGGCGTTCTTCAGACCACTAAGCACCGACATGAGAGCCTATTTCAGGGTTACAATATTGTTTTATTTTTCGATAAGTCTCTCAGTTGCTTTCCAGCAATTGTCTTTTTCTCTTTTGTTCTCACTCGCGCTCAGGCTCCAGTTTCAACCCCGTCTTTCCTCCTGGCTGCTGCTTATAACAGAGCGACAGGTGATCAAATAACAAGGCCCAGCTGGGCCATCTACGCACCTGTCGCTGATTTTGAGGCCGGTCCTGGCACACCCTGCTTCGCTGCAGGCCTGCAGGCCACGTCCCCTCCACAGTTAGCATCAGAATAACAATGTTATTCCAAAGAATAAGAGACTTATTATACTCTAGAAATGTTGGTCTTACTTAAAAATGCACGCGTTTAGTTGTGTCCAGTGTTAAAAATATATATTATATGGCTCTTATGGAAATACATTTTAAAATATTTGGCTTTCTTGGCTCTCTCAGCCAAAAAGGCTCCCGACCCCTGTGATAGTGACTGAGACATTCGCAAAAAAAACAAGGATATGTGTTCCCTGAGTCTTTCTAAAGTTGGGTTGATATGTTTGAGTTCTTGCTGGAAAGAAACCTCCGGATACGTTAAGACGGGACAACTGAGGACAGAGAACAATACTCATTAAATTGGTATTGAATGACCTGAGGGTGGACCTACAAAACATGGATTCCTTTTTTTTTGTCGTTGAAGAAACAAGGGTTTTTTTCTGCCTGGAGGTGCATGATGATGCGTTTCATTGCTTTAGCATTTGCTCGCTCCCTGTCAAGCGGTCTGTAAACAACGTGGAAATAAGTGTGTGGCGTCGCACAAAGTGCGTATCCAGGCGTCTGTATTGTGCGAGGCCCAGACGACGAGGCCGTTTGATGTTTGCGCCTGCGAGGCTCCGACATTCTCATCAAACTGTGTCGTATTGTCTCGCCCGCTAAATGTTTGGCGTGATGAAGACAATAGTCATTTGAACGGAGGCTCGCCTGCTTCCAAAGCCGACGGTGCTTTCAGCGTCCCGTGAGGGCTGCAGGCGCTCGCTGGCGCCGCCTTTCAGGCCCGTCAATTATTGAGGCTGCCAGTCGCCTTCAGGGACCTCTGGAGAAATCAGCATGATGAATGCAATCAGAAAGAAGTGGAAAAAAATACATGCATAAACGGCCATTTTTCACTCGTGCATTCGACTTTTGGGGATAAGAAGTGATTTGGATGTAACTTGTACAAAACTATAGTCCCTGAATGCATCGTCACACTGTGCTCCACACTGGAAACCTCATTTTGCAGGACTCATTTTAATATGAATCGGCATGAATGATTTAGCGCTGATAACTAGATCAGCACACAGCCAAACAAGACCGGTGTTTTTGTCTCTCATTGAACTTTTAGAAGCCCTCTAAAGGATGAGACTTTAATGCACTGTATGGATTTTGCCGAGACGCTGGATAACCCTGCAGAGTCAAGTTTTTAGGATGGCCCCTCAGTGGCTTCTGTATGCTGGAGCTGCAATTCACGGAAAGTAGCACCCGTTTCAGAGTTTGCAAACTGTTACATAGTGCACTGAATGGGAAGGGCTTTTGTTCGAAGACAAATGCAAAGTTCAGCTGGATTGCATTTTGTCTATTATATAAACGGCAGCCATTAAGTTTCAAGGTTCTTTAGACCATTTTAGAGGCCACATTAAGGACTCAAGGGAACTTCATTGAATATACACTTAATCTTGGACTTCAGCCCACCTTTATTGCGATACAAAAACACTTTTGGGCCATTATTGGTGTAAACTAGTAGCTCACCTTGAATTGGTTTGGTTCTCACATTGAAGGACATAGTTTCAATATGACTTCTGGCCAATGAAAAGCTAATAGGACCAATCTGCGTATTTCATTAATTACTGAATAGAAATATTTATATTTGTAAGGCGCTTTTTCACAATTGTCTCCATTAGGAAATAAGTCAGGCATGTATGGGATGGCGCTTAGAACAGGATAGACCTTTGTGATGGTCTCAAGCCGTCACCTTGCGGGTTCCATGGACCACCAAGGAAGGACATGACTTTCAGCAGTTTGACTTTATTTTTCAATAAAAACTTCAGTCCAGGTCGCTTTCCCGCTCCTCTTTTCCGCTCGCTTGTCATCTGTCTTTGGCTCTCCTCCTATTTCGCTCTGCGTCAGCTGCACTCCTGCTTATTCCAGTCTCTCCGCCTCTCTTCCCGACGTTTACGGCTTCCGCCCTTTTAACCAGTGCGAGAGGATTGCATGATTGTGCCCAGTTACGTGATCTACGCACCTGATATTGATTGAGGCTTCGCTCCCGGTGCGCCCCGCCTCGCCGTTTGCTCGCCCTCGCCGCCATCTTGGGCCGGGCTCAAGCGTGCCCTGCCTGTCTGTCGGACCGATGGCTGCGCCTTTCCACAACCTTATTGAGTGCCTTAGAATAGTCGGTTCTATTGGGAGTGCAATTTGACTATGAAACACAGTTGAATCCTTGAAAATTGAACGTAAGCTCCCCGCACCGTTGCACACCCCCGGGTCCTCCAGACCATAGTCCCTATTGGCCATGTAGCAAGGCGTCCTGCCGTGTGCCTCGGGTGGGCAGCTGCAACTGCGGAAACCTCGTTACAACGTCTACTTTGTGAGATAGCCAAGTTAAACCGTCTTCTCAGAACATTCCCAGAGTCAAAGCCGACCCCGGTGGGGCCGATCCAGAGGACTTCACTAAACTATCCAATCTCTGTCGTGTTGTTTGAGGTGAAAAAAGTAGCGAATGAGATCTCAGGGCATTCTAACAAATGCAACTGGACTGTTTGGTTTTGTCATAGAAGACGTTTCGCCTCCCATTCGAGTAGGCTTCATCAGTTCGTGCTCGTAGACTTAGATCCGTCAGATCTAGTCCAGCGGTTGGTGCCAAAACCCCAAACATTTATACTCCAAAACCAGGAAGGTGTGTCTGGGCAGGGATAGTTTCGCACTATCTTAGTGAGAAAAACAACAGTTTTAATGCAAATCTTAACCGTCAATGATAGTCGTTGAAGTGTCATTTCCCCTTGTTAGCATTGAGGTATTGTGTGGCAGATCGATCGCTGTGGATCGACTACTACCAGTCCAAAATAGTCGGAATCCCCCGCGTAAGTATTCAATTCAGTAGTAAACAAATGGTACAAATGGCATTCTGGTCACAAAAAGGCTAAATTATAGTGTTCTAGGATTGGTTGAAAGTACGGTGTTGTATGTGGGAGACAGGTGGTGTCAACCTTGTATGTCCCAGCAAGAAATCTGCGTTCAAAGGACTCCGGCTTATTAGTGATTCCCAAAGCCCAAAAAACGTCTGTGGGCTATAGAGCGTTTTCCGTTCGGGCTCCAGTACTCTGGAATGCCCTCCCGGTAACAGTTCGAGATGCCACCTCAGTAGAAGCATTTAAGTCTCACCTTAAAACTCATTTGTATACGCTAGCCTTTAAAAAGACGCCCTTTTTCGACCAGTTGATCTGCCGTTTCTTTTCTTTTTCTTCTATGTCCCACTCTCCCTTGTGGAGGGGGTCCGGTCCGATCCGGTGGCCATGTACTGCTTGCCTGTGTATCGGCTGGGGACATCTCTGCACTGCTGATCCGCCTCCGCTTGGTATGTTTTCCTGCTGGCTCCGCTATGAACAGGACTCTCGCTGCTGTGTTGGATCCGCTTTGGACTGGACTCTTGCGACTGTGTTGGATCCATTATGGATTGAACTTTCACAGTATCATGTTAGACCCGCTCGACATCCATTGCTTTCCTCCTCTCCAAGGTTCTCATAGTCATCATTGTCACCGACGTCCCACTGGGTCATCATTGTCACCGACGTCCCACTGGGTGTGAGTTTTCCTTGCCCTTATGTGGGCCTACCGAGGATGTCGTAGTGGTTTGTGCAGCCCTTTGAGACACTAGTGATTTAGGGCTACATAAGTAAACATTGATTGATTGATTGAACCTTGACATTTGCCCTCCCTGTCCAGAATCTGTACGTTTTTGTGTTCAAAGGAGTTCTGTTTGTCCCTTCAGGTGAAGGTAGACAGCTCAGACATGGCCTGAAGAGTTTACCTGTCTATGCTGTGCCATGAGTCGGCTTAGTGGTTGTTTTGTTTCCCTAATGTATGAATCAGTGCATTCATGATTGCACTGGAGTATATGCACCAGATTGTTTTTGTGGGTGTGGGGTGTCCGGTCTTTCGGATGCACCAGTGTCTGTCTCAGAGTGTTGCCTGGTTTGAAGTGGACTGGGATGTTGTATTGGTTAAAAATTCTTCTGAGTTACTCAGATCGACCTGACACATATGGAATGATAATATTTTTGCATATGTCACCTTTCCTCCAATCGGTTCTTGTTATTTCTGGAACTGGATGCACTTTTCACAAACGACCAGCCGGGATAACCAAAGGTTTTGAGGTCTTCCCTCAAATGCCTATGCCAGGGGTGCCCACACTTTTTCTGCAGACGAGCTACTTTTCAACTGACCAACTCGAGGGGATCTACCTGATTTATATATATCATTTATATTTATTTATTTATGAAAGAGACATTTTTGTAAACAAGTTAAATGTGTTTAATGTTAATACAAGCATGTGTAACACATATAGATGCCTTTCTTTCACGAAGACAAGAATATAAGTTGGTGTATTACCTGATTCTGATGACTTGCATTGATTGGAATCAGACAGTAATGATGATAACGCCCACATTTTCAAATGGAGGAGAAAAAAAGTTGTCCTTTCTGTACAATACCACATGAAAGTGGTTGGTTTTTGGCATCTAATTCATCCAGCTTCCATACACTTTACAAGAAAAACATTGGCGGCAAATTCCGTAGCTTGCTTGATTGACATTCACGGCACCCGAGGGTCTTGTGAGATGACGCTGGCTGCTGCCAGTTCATTATTATGAAAAAATGACAGAGAGGAAGGCGAGAAACACTTTTTATTTCAACAGACTTTCGCGCCGTCCCTTCCGTCAAAACTCTAAAGGCCGACTGCACATTTCCTATCTTCACAATAAAAGCCCTGCTTCATGCTGCCTGCGCTAACAAAATAAGAGTCTCAGAAAGCTGGCGTGCACAAGTGATGTGCACGCCAGCTTTCTGAGGGATCGCTTGTGCACGCCAGTTTTCCGAGACTCTGTATTTAGTTAGCGCAGGCAGCATGAAGCAGGGCTTTTATTGTGAAGATAGGAAATGTGCAGTCGGCCTTTAGAGTTTTGACGGAAGGTACGGCGCGAGAGTCTGTTGAAATAAAAAGTGTTTCTCGCCTTCCTCTCGGTCATATTTTAATAATAATGATCTTGCAGCAGCCAGCGTCATCTCACAAGACCCTCCGGTACCGTGAATGTCATTTAAGTGACGTCTTGGTGAAGATTGATGATCACTAATTTTTAGGTCTATTTTTTTTAAAAGCCTGGCTGGAGATCGACTGACACACCCCCCGCGGTCGACTGGTAGCTCGCGATCGACGTAATGGGCACCCCTGGCCTATGCTCTTCCATTGGCCTGCGGGCTGGTAGGAACATTATCAGCTCTGTGATGTAGGGTTCTGATAATAGCCAGTTTGTCTTCCAGTGGGTAGTGTGAGTCAAAAAGCAGGTATTTTCACTAAAGCCCGACATGAAGTACCCTGTTTTCACATTGGAGAAAACAGAGGCCCCTGTTTTCACAGAAGGTGACCAGAATGCCATTTGTGCCATTTGTTTACAAATGAATGAATTGCTTACGTAGGGAATTCAGACTATTTTGGACTGGTAGTAGTTGATCCAATACCTCAATGCTAACGAGGATAATTTACACTTGAATGACGGTTGTTAGCTTTGACAGTTAGGATTGCTCGTTTGCATTTTCTCGCTACAATAGGGCAAAACCATCCTTATATATCTTGCTTCAAAGCAACTTTCTGGATTATTATATCACCTCAATTGTTCACTTTTTTTCATTGGCTTAATATTGGCATGTGGATTAGTGGCAGCTCGGTGTTACAGGGGTAAGTGTTTGTGCCTCACAATACGAAGGTCCTGGGTTCGATCCTGGTCTCTGGATATTTCGGTCTGGAGTTTGTATGTTCTCCCAGGGCTCCGGCTTCCTCCCAGCTCCAAAGACATGTCCTTGGGGATAGGTTGATTGGCAACACTTAATTAATCCTACTGCAGACTTGGGCCACATGCGGCTCGTTATGCTTTTCCGGGCATTCCCAAATAGTTGTTTTAGATGTTTAAGATGTAAAGGGTAGCTGCCATTATGATGTGCAGTGATGTTTTCTAATGACTAAGTCTTCAACTATTCTAAGTCTTTCAATGGTTAGAATCTGCGCTTTTGCATAATATACCAGTTACTATGGTAATCCAATTAGTTACTACAGTAATCAAATTAGTTACTACAGTAACGTAATTAGTAACTATGTTAATCTACGTCACATCCGCTCTGACGAGGCACCAAGCAGTGTAGGCGGGAAAAGGGTTTCCACAGACAACGAAGGAGATATTCACAACAAAGTTCTAAAGCTTAGTGATACATCACATACATCAGAGTGTAGGTGGGTTTATTTGGTACCCTTCGCGTTCATTTGTCACTGTTAAGTTGCATTTTTGTTGCGTTTCACTTGATTGTAAAATATGTCGATCAAAAGGGGGTGTGACATTCGTATATTGTCAATATTCAGTGTTTTATCGTTCATAGAAAAATGTGAAATTCCATTCTGTTTTTTAAGGCGGTCTGTCAAAACGTTTTTAGCATTCAATCAGACATTACTGTGAGGTTTTGTATTAGTGTTCCTAAAAATAAATAACCGGCCCCCAGACACATTTTTTTCTCTAAATGTGGCCCCCAAGTAAAATAATTGCCCAGGCCTGTTCTTGTGTGTGAATGTGAGTGAGAATGTTGTCTTTCCATCCGTGTTTGCCCTGTGATGAGCTGGCGACTTGTCCAGGGTGTACCCCCTACTTCTGCCCGAATGTAGTTGAGATAGGCTCCAGCACCCCCTGTGACCCCCAAAGGGACAAGCGGTAAAAGATGGATGGATGGATGGATTAATGGATCGCTGGGAGGACGGTTGGTAAAACGCGGTCATGACTCGTGAGTAAAGTGCGGTCGCTTCAAATTGACACAACGTGTGTGACTTTGAGGAATTTTTGACACGTTTTGTCTGGCGTTGCTTCCTTATTTGTCATTATTCCAAAATTATTCTAATGTGGAGCAGTGTCAGCTAAACTGAATGTGACATCAACGTGTCACAATTACATTGGTCAGCCGGAACAAAAAATACCTGATAGCAGCATCATTAGTCCAGAATTTTCACGGTCCTCATGGACTTAGCCAATTAGGGAACCGGTACCAAGAAATACCGGTACTATTTGTGATTAGGAAACATACACATGGGAGGTTGGGTGTCACCTGTGCAGCAGTTTTATTAGAACTGGGTGCTGTAAGATTTTCTAGATTTCGACATTATTTCGACATCATTCAATCACTTTTAATGTTCCGTCCATCCATCTTCTTCCGCTTATACGAGGTCGGGTCGCGGGGGCAGCAGCTTAAGCAGGAAAGCCCAGACTTCCCTCTCCTCAGCCACTTCGACCAGCTTCTCCCGTGGGAACCCGAGGCGTTCCCAGGCCAGCTGGGAGACATAGTCTTCCCAATGTGTCCTGGGTCTTCCCCGTGGTCTCTTACAGGTCGCACGTGCCCGAAACACCTCCCTAGGGAGACGTTCGGGTGCCATACTGACCAGATGCCCGAACCACCTCATCTGGCTCCTCTCGATGTGTGCTTTAGTTTGAGCTCCTCCCAGATGATAGAGCTTCTTACCCTATCTGTAAGGGACAGACCCTCCACCCAGCGAAGGAAGGTGATTTGGGCCGCTTGTACCCGTGATCTTGTCCTTTCGGTCATAGCCCAAAGCTCATGACCATTGGTGAGGATGGGAACGTAGATCAACCGGTACATTGAGAGCTTTGCCTTCCGGCTCAGCTCTTTCTTCGCCACTTTGTCACTTTTAATGTTGATTCTTTTTACATATTTTCCAAAAAAAAACCCATGCTCTACTTGTTATGCACACCAATGATGGATTGATTATAATTCAATTGTGGGTACGCGTACCCCTGGGGTTTTTTGAAGGTATGCCAAGGGGTATGTAAAAAGTTTTGAAAATATTCAAAAAAATAGCAACAATTCAAAAATCCTTTTTAAATATATTCATTGAATAAAACTTCAACAAAATATGAATGTAAGTTCATAAAGTGTGAAAAGAAATACAACAATGCAATATTCAGTGTTGACAGCTAGATTTTTTTGTGGACATGTTCCATAAATATTGATGAATGATTTATTTTTTTGTGAAGAAATGTTTAGAAATAAGTTGATGGATCCAGATGGATCTCTATTACAATCCCCAAAGAGGGCACTTTAAATCTGTATTTATAATTGAATCACTTGTTTATTTTTCAACAAGTTTTTTTGTTATTTTTATATATTTTATTTCCAAATTGTTCAAGAAAGACCACTACAAATGAGCAAAATGTGCACTGTTATACAATTTAATAAATCAGAAACTGATGACATAGTGCTGTATTTTACTTCTTTATCTCTTTTTTTCAACCAAAAATGCTTTGCTCTGATTAGGGGGTACTTGAATTAAAAAGATGTTCACAGGGGGTACATCACTGAAAAAAGGTTGAGAACCACTGGATTATACTGTATGTGCATCTGCAGGTTTTATGTATTAAATATGAGACCATAAGGCAGTGGTTCTTAACCTTGTTGGAGGTACCGAACTTCACCAGTTTCCTATGTGCATTCACCGAACCCTTCTTTAGTGAAAAATTCAAGACACAGTTCGATGTTTTTGGTAACACTTAAGTATGGGGAACATATTCTAAATCAGTGATTCTCAACTTTTTTTCAGTGATGCACCCATTGTGAACATTTTTTTAATTCAAGTACCCCCTAATCAGAGCAAAGCATTTTTGAGAAAAAAAAGAGATAAAGTAGTTAAATACAGCACTATGTCATCAGTTTCTGATTTATTAAATTGTATAACAGTGCAAAATATTGCTCATTTGTAGTGGTCTTTCTTGAACTATTTGGAAAAAAAGATATAAAAATAACTAAAATCTTGTTGAAAAATAAACAAGTGATTCAATTATAAATAAAGATTTCTACACATAGAAGTAATCATCAACTTAAAGTGCCCTCTTTGGGGATTGTAATAGAGATCCATCTGGATTCATGAACTAAATTGTAAACATTTCTTCACAAAAAAATACATCTTTAACATCAATATTTATGGAACATGTCCTCAAAAAAATCGAGCTGTCAACACTGAATATTGCATTGTTGTATTTTTTTCACAGTTTATGAACTTACATTTATATTTTGTTGGAGTATTATTTAATAAATATAAAGGATTTTTGCTATTGTTAGAATATTTTAAGAAAAAATCTCACGTACCCCTTGGCATAACTTCAAGTACCCCCTTTTGAGAACCACAGGTCTAAGCAACAAATACTTAATTTAGAGTTATTTGGACATTAAGGGAGCATATTCTAAGTAATAACGACTTAATTTAGAGTTATTTGGTTAGGATCAGGGTTAGTGGGTTAGGGTTACAATAAGGCCATGCTGAATATCAATCAATCAATCAATCAATTGTTACTTATATAGCCCTAAATCACCAGTGTCTCAAAGGGCTGTACAAACCACAACACAAACCACTACGACATCCTCGGTAGGCCCACATAAGGGCAAGGAAAACTCACACCCAGTGGGACATCGGTGACAATAATGACTATGAGAACCTTGGAGAGGAGGAAAGCAATGGATGTCGAGCGGGTCTAACATGATACTGTGAAAGTTCAATCCATAATGGATCCAACACAGTCGCGAGAGTCCAGTCCAAAGCGGATCCAGCACAGCAGCGAGAGTCCCGTTCACAGCGGAGCCAGCAGGAAACCATCCCAAGCGGAGGCGGATCAGCAACGCAGAGATGTCCCCAGCCGATACACAGGCAAGCAGTACATGGCCACCGGATCGGACCGGACCCCCTCCACAAGGGAGGGGGGGACATAGGAGAAAGAAAAGAAGCGGCAGATCAACTGGTCTAAAAAGGGAGTCTATTTAAGGGCTAGAGTATACAGATGAGTTTTAAGGTGAGACTTAAATGCTTCTACTGAGGTGGCATCTCAAACTTTTACCGGGAGGGCATTCCAGAGTACTGGAGCCCGAACGAAAAACGCTCTATAGCCCGCAGACTTTTTTTGGGCTTTGGGAATCACTAATAAGCCGGAGTCTTTTGAACACAGATTTCTTGCCGGGACATATGGTACAATACAATCGGCAAGATAGGCTGGAGCTAGACCGTGTAGTATTTTATACGTAAGTAGTAAAACCTTAAAGTCACATCTTAAGTGCACAGGAAGCCAGTGCAGGTGAGCCAGTACAGGCGTAATGTGATCAAACTTTCTTGTTCTTGTCAAAAGTCTAGCAGCCGCATTTTGTACCAACTGTAATCTTTTAATGCTAGACATGGGGAGACCCAAAATAATACGTTACAGTAATCGAGGCGAGACGTAGCAAACGCATGGATAATGATCTCAGCGTCTTTAGTGGACAGAATGGAGCGAATTTTAGCGATATTACGGAGATGAAAGAAGGCCGTTTTAGTAACGCTTTTAATGTGTGACTCAAAGGAAAGAGTTGGGTCAAAGATAATACCCAGATTCTTTACCGAGTCGCCTTGTTTAATTGTTTGGTTGTCAAATGTTACAGTTGTATTATTAAATAGAGGTCGGTGTCTAGCAGGACCGATAATCAGCATTTCCGTTTTTTTGGCGTTGAGTTGCAAAAAGTTAGCGGACATCCATTGTTTGATTTCATTAAGACACGCTTCCAGCTGACTACAATCCGGCGTGTTGGTCAGCTTTAGGGCCATGTAGAGGTGTCATCAGAATAACAGTGAAAGCTAATACCGTATTTGCGTATGATGTCACCTAGCGTATGACTAGTTAAGAGCCAAAATGTTACTAATTTACATGTTAATAAGCACCTACTGTATATTAATGGTGAATATGTTCCCCATACTAAAGTGTTACCATGTTTTTTTTTACTGGTGCACAAAATGAACCGTGCATAAACATCACCTTGTTCAAACAACAAAACCAACACAGGGCGGTATAGCTCGGTTGGTAGAGCGGCCGTGTCAGCAACTTGAGGGTTGCAGGTTCGATTCCCGCTTCCGCCATCCTAGTCACTGCCGTTGTGTCCTTGGGCAAGACACTTTATCCACCTGCTCACAGTGTCACCCACACTGGTTTAAATGTAACTTAGATACTGGGTTTCACTATGTAAAGCGCTTTGAGTCACTAGAGAAAAGCGCTATATAAAATTTAATTCACTTCAATTCACTTCACTTCAGCTGTTGCCGTATCTGTAATACGCCGATAGGGAGAAGTTTGTACAGACACGATGAGTCTGGTGTGTTTTGACCTCCGCCAAACCCCTGAGGCCGACTCACCCAACCCGAAGGTTCGATCGAACCCAGGTTAAGAACCACAGCCATAAGGAGTAACCGATTGTTGAGCTCTAATGCAAGGTGAAAATAACCCCGCTCCACTGACTCCGAGCCTTCTTCCGTTTGTTTTTGATCTAATTGGATTAGTTTCTGATGTTGGCACCAGCCGACGTGTGCTAGGACAGCACGACGCTGGTACCCTTTGAATAATCCCAGAAAGAAATGGCCGCTCCTCTCACAGGAGGGTTTGTTGGTAATAAAACGTGACAACGTGCGAGCGCGTCGGCCTTTTAATGAGAACGCCGGCCGACATCATAAACTCACATTATGCCCCAAACAGCATGAATTAATGAAGACACACAACCTCAAACACCTTGCACCTCACACTCCGGGTCGGCGTTATGACTTGTTTGGCTAATGCGAACGGATCGGGTCCCGCCCCGCGCGCCGGCGGTGCCATACATTCCGGCCCAATTGGCTATAGGCCGGTTTTAAATAGGCCCCGGAGTGACTGTGTGGGCGTGGAGGCGCGTATAGCAGAATAAAGCTGCGAGTTAAATTAGCTGATCTCAGCAGGTTGTCTTGGGGGAGCTTCTAATGTGTGTGTGTGTGTACCTCTCCACTTCGCCACCGTGTTTCCTGAGCTTGGCATCCGCATTCTTTCCCATCCCCTGCAAAAGGGCGAAGTTAGCGCCTCCTGCTTGAGCTTCCTTTTCGAAGGGGATGTTCGCCCGCCTGCGTCATTCGTCATTGTTTATTTTACCTTTTTTTTTTTTTAGGGAGTAAGTGCAGTCAGTCAGTTGCCTCATGAATATAATGGACTCGACAAAATGCTGCATCACTGCCAAGACTATAATCCTTAAAAAAAGGTAAATGCTCATCCGTCAGTGGGAGTTTTTTGTTCCCTCCTAATAAAAAACTGTCGACAGAGCGACACACAAAAGGCACATTTTTTTTTTTTTTTTTTTGGGTTTGGACAGCAGTGAGGCGTGCATTTTGTTTGCATTGACGCAGTTACGGTTGTACAAGGGGAAGAAGATGGCAGAGACAGGAGGGACGTCAATTTAGCTCTACTTAATATATATATATATATATATATATATATATATATATATATATATGTCTTGATTGGATTATCCAGAGAATAGTGCTCGATACCGTGGTAGAGCGCAATATGTAGGTGTGGGAAAAATCACAAGACTACTTCATCTCTACAGAAGTGTTTCATGAGGGGTTCCCTCAATCATCAGGAGAATGTAATGGAAGCATTCACATACAATGGTTTATATAGGGCACAGAGTGGGTGGGTACAGGCAGGCGTAGGGGCGTGGTGATTGGCTCATGTGTTACCTAGGATGTGTTTCCGTCTGTGGCGGCATGTTGAAATGATTTCACTGCGCTTGTTGAGAGATGACAGATGTGGATGATGTATAATAAACAGTTTCTCTTTCAAGCATAGGTTGCATCTTTTATTACCACTGTTGTAAGGTGTGCTGGACGCAAGAATTTGCCATGTTATTGAATATTCAACATTATTGTCTTTGAGGTTCCAAATGTGTTTGCTGAGTTCTGTAGAATTCCGCAAAGTCTGGTTTCTAAAGGAGGCCTTGTGATTATTCCATCCTGTTTTGAACGCTCCTTTGGTTAATCCTACGTACGTGTCGGATGTGTTAATGTCCTTGCGTATTACCTTTGCTTGGTAAACGACTGATGTCTGTAAGCACCCTCCGTTGAGAGGGCAATCAGGTTTCTTGCGACAGTTACATTCCTTATTGGTTTCACAGTCGTTTAGTCTGGGGGTAGGCAGTCCTTTTGCAATTGCAATTTCGACAATTCGCCAAGAGTGGAGTCGGCTGTCTTGGTTGCTTTGTTGGGTCTGCTCCTATCTCTGGCCATGCTCCCTCCTCCCCAGCGGACGATGGCTTGGAACAGGCAGAGGCCACCACAGTGGATATGTTTTTTTTTACTTTTTATTCATAGCTGTATGTAGAAGTGTCTGGTTGTATCTGCTGCTTTAATGTCTTTAATGTCCTCTGTGTTCTTTGATGTTTGATGTTTCCCTCTTACACACATGTAAGAGGGATGTGTACTATGGCTATGAGTTGTTGTTTTTTTCCCTTGGCCTCAGTCTGCACCCCCTCTCCAGGGCCCAGGCTAAGACCGATTTTTTTATTTTATTTTAATCTTCTATTTTTTTCTCCCCCCCTGTTTACCTGTATGTCATCTTTTTTGTAAGGGGCGCTGGAAGCCGGCAGACCCGTCAGCGATCCTGTTCTGTCTCCCTGTAATGTTTGTCTGATCTTGAATGGGATTGTGCTGAAAATTTAAATTTTCCTGAAGGAACTCTCCTGACGGAATAAATAAAGCACTATCAAGTTTATTTTTTGTAAAGTAGTAATTGGAGCACATACCTGTTGGTCACAAAAAACATTCATGAAGTTTGCTTCTTTTAAGAATTTATTATGGGTCTACTGAACATGTGAGCAAATGTGCTGGGTCAAAAGTATACATACAGCAATGTTAATATTTTTTTACAGATAGATAAATAGTACTTTATTGAATCCTTCCGGGAATGTATATGTCCCTTGGCAAGTTTCACCGCAATAAGGCACTTTTGGTAGCCATCCACAAGCTTCTAGTTGAGTTTTTGACCATTCCTCTTGACAAAATTGGTGCAGTTCAGCTGAATTCGTTGATTTTCTGACATGAACTTGTTTCTTCAGCATTGTCCACACGTTTAAGTCAGGACTTCGGGAAAGCCTTCATTCTTGCGTGGGTCAAATGCAGAGGGTATTTTCACCACACCTTGTGTGTGTGTGTGTGTGTGAGTGTGAGACTAACAGTGGTACTGTAACTTTACTTTTTTTCGATTCAAACCGATTCTCGCCAAGTATTATTTGGTGTAATTATTAGTATGAAACACTTTCAAAACAGGTGTGTAAAAAACCTTCCAGATGCATGGATATAGCCTAAAAACGTATTTTTAAATATGGAATCTTATAAATAAAAATATTTTTATAATGTAACTTATTTTAGCGATTTTTTTTGTGTGTGATTATAAATATATTTAGAATTGTGTTAAATAGAAATTGTGATTTGGATGTGAATCAGTTTTTTTGTACCCTTCCTATTTAGCAGTGTCTGCTTTTACACACTTTGATTGAGCGACAGGAAGTGTACATTCATAAGTTGGAAGTAGAAAATATATCCGTAGTTAGTCGGTCAGCAGTTTCAATACATTCATACTATAGTGTAAAGTCGCAGTTAAGTCATAGTTTTGCAATTTATTTCTTATTTTCTTCAGGGTCGATAGTACCGTCTTCTTCCGCTCAGCCCACAGCTCCGTCAATATGACACATGCTTTCATCAAGTTCTCTTCGGTGATGTACAGCGGGCTAAATTAAAAGCTTTGGCCGCCATGTGAATAAACCCTGCTGTCAATCGTCAAACATCCATTCGTATCGATCCGTCGTTTCTTTGTCTCTACAGCCACTAGAGCGGAGGTCAGCAACCCGCGGCTCTTATGTGCCGCCTTACTGGCTCCCTGGAACATTTTTTAAAAAAGGATTGAAAATTCAACAAGATGGGGGAAAAATACAAACAAACGCAACAGTTTGTTTAGATGTACAATCTTCCACTCCTCTGTCTCATTTTGTCCACAAAACGTTTTATACTGTGCGTGAATGCACAAAGGCGAGGTTTGTCGTTGACTGCTGTGGAGTGCTATTTAAGCATATTTGGTAAGTGCATGACTACAAGCTAATCCATGCTAACAAGCTATCTAGGCTAGTTGTATGTACATTGCATCATTATGCCTTTTTTATACAAACCCCGTTTCCATATGAGTTGGGAAATTGTGTTAGATGTAAATATAAACGGAATACAATGAATTGCAAATCCTTTTCAACCCATATTCAGTTTAATGCACTACAAAGACAAGATATTTGATGTTCAAACTCATAAACTTTATTTTTTTTTTTGCAAATAATAATGAACTTAGAATATCATGGCTGCAACACGTGCCAAAGTAGTTGGGAAAGGGCATGTTCACCACTGTGTTACATCACCTTTTCTTATAACAACACTCAATAAATGTTTGGGAACTGAGGAAAGATCAGATAGTACTTTATTTATTCCGTCAGGAGAGTTCCTTCAGGAAAATTACAATTTTCAGCACAATCCCATTCAAGATCAGACAAACATTACAGGGAGACAGAACAGGATCGCTGACGGGTCTGCCGGCTTCCAGCGCCCCTTACAAAAAAGATGACATACAGGTAAACAAGGGGGTGGGAGAATAGAAGATTAAAATAAAATTTAAAAAATCGGTCTTAGCCTGGGCCCTGGAGTGGGGGTGCAGACTGAAGCCAAGGGAAAAAAAAAACAACTCATAGCCATAGTACACATCCCTCTCACATGTGTGTAAGAGGGAAACATCAAACATCAAAGAACACAGAGGACATTAAAGACATTAAAGCAGCAGATACAACCAGACACTTCTACATACAGCTGTGGATAAAAAGTAAAAGAAACATATCCACTGTGGTGGCCTCTGCGGTGTTCCAAGCCATCGTCCGCTGGGGTGGGGGGAGCATGGCCAGAGATAGGAGCAGACCCAACAAAGCAACCAAGACAGCCGACTCCACTCTTGGCGAATTGTCGAATTTGCAATTGCAAAAGGACTGCCTACCCCCAGACTAAACGACTCTGAAACCAATAAGGAATGTAACTGTCGCAAGAAACCTGATTGCCCTCTCAACGGAGGGTGCTTACAGACATCACCAAGACAGCCGACTCCACCCTCGGCCAGTGTCCAGTCCGCATGGATGAGCGAGGATACGTCCAAGGTGACTGAGGTGTCCGACACCTGCTCACCCAGTCAAGACACCGCGAAGCCTCTCCGTCCCAGCGCTCAGTGCCAGCTCCGCAGTCCTGTCCCCTCATCCGCATCTCCTCCAGTCCCTCCAAACAGACTCTGGTGTGGCAGAGACCCAGCAGCTGGTCTCCATGGCCAAAAGGCTCCCGGGAGGAAGATCCAGAAGTCCACAAAAAAGCACCACAGAGGTCACAAAAGTGCCACCCCTTGTCACACAGTCCCAAAGGGTCCTGGACCAAAATGCAAAAAATATATATATAATAACACGTGAAAACAAGAGGGAAACATAAAAGGATGACACAAGAGCACAGAGCTCCTGCCTACAGCTGCCACTACAGCAGCGCCATCTTGGAAAAAACTTGGAAAGTAACTTGTTGAAGGTTTGAAAGTGGAATTCTTTCCCATTCTTGTTTTGTGTAGAGCTTCAGTTGTTCAACAGTCCGGGGTCTCCGCTGTCGTATTTTATGCTTCATAATGAGCCACACATATTTAATGGGAGACAGGTCTGGACTGCAGGCAGGCCAGGAAAGTACCCGCACTCTTTTACTATGAAACCACGCTGTTGTAACACGTGGCTTGGCATTGTCTTGGTGAAATAAGCAGGGGCGTCCATGATAACATTGCTTGGATGATAACATATGTTGCTCCAAAACCTGTATGGACCTTTCAGCATTAATGGTGCCTTCACGGATGTGTAAGTTACCCATACCTTGGGCACTAATGCACCCCCATACCATCACAGATGCTGGCTTTTGAACTTTGCGCCTAGAACAATCAGGATGGTTATTTTCTTCTTTGTTCCGGAGGACACCACGTCCACAGTTTCCAAATATAATTTGAAATGTGGACTCGTCAGACCACAAAACAGTTTTCCACTTTGCATCAGTCCATCTTAGATGAGCTCGGGCCCAGCGAAGCCAGCGGCGTTGTTTGGTGTTGTTGATAAATGGGTTTTGCTTTGCATAGTAGAGTTTTAACTTGCAGTTACAGATGTAGCGACCAACTGTAGTTACTGACAGTGGTTTCATGAAGTGTTCCTGAGCCCATGTGGTGATATCCTTTTTTACACTGATGTCGGTTTTTGATGCAGTACCGCCTGAGGGATGAAAGGTCCGTAATATCATCGCTTACGTGCAGTGATTTCTCCAGATTTTCTGAACCTTTTGATGATTTTACGGACCTTAGATGGTAAAATCCCTAAATTCCTTGCAATAGCTCGTTGAGAAATGTTCTTCCAAAACTGTTCGACAATTTGCTTACAAATTGGTGAACCTCCGCCTATCCTTGTTTGTGAATTACTTAACATTTCATGGAAGCTGCTTGTATACCCAATCATGGCACCCACCTGTTCTCAATTAGCCTGCACACCTGTGGGATGTTCCGAATAAGTGTTTGATGAGCATCCCTCAACTTTATTGGTATTTATTGCCACCTTTCCCAACTTCTTTGTCAGGTGTTGTTAGCATCAAATTCTAAAGTGAAAGATTATTTGCATAAAAAAATAAAATGTTTATCAGTTCAAATATGTTGTCTTTGTAGCATATTCAACTGAATATGGGTTGAAAATGATTTGCAAATTATTGTATTCCGTATGGAAACTGGGTCGGTAGGTGTATTTGATCTCATTTAATGTCCTTTACTTTTATCCTCATTTTAAATAATTTAGTTCTGCATGTCTCATGACACATTATCTGTATGTAATACCGGCTGCGTTTCAGATAGTTGTCTGTGTGCCATGTTGTTCCAGACCACAGCAAACAATACCTAGCTTGCCAAATTTTGTGAAAAAAAAAAAAATAGTTTAAAGAAGACAGCCTGTCGTTTATTTTAACTTTGACACATTTATAAAATATGTCTAATATGTTCAGCCCTTCACGGGCTCCACGGTGGCAGAGGGGTTAGTGCGTCTGCCTCACAATACGAAGGTCCTGCAGTCCTGGGTTCAAATCCAGGCTCGGGATCTTTCTGTGTGGAGTTTGCATGTTCTCCCCGTGAATGCGTGGGTTCCCTCCGGGTACTCCGGCTTCCTCCCAGTTCCAAAGACATGCACCTGGGGATAGGTTGATTGCCAACACTAAAATTGGCCCTAGTGTGTGAATGTGAGTGTGAATGTTGTCTGTCTATCTATGTTGGCCCTGCGATGAGGTGGCAACTTGTCCAGGGTGTACCCCGCCTTCCGCCCGATTGTAGCTGAGATAGGCGCCAGCGCCCCCCGCGACCCCGAACGGGAATAAGCGGCAGAAAATGGATGGACATTTATACTTTTGGCCATTAAAAGCCAGTAATTTACAGGAGTTAACTCACTTTCTGAGTAGCCTCTGATTTACTAATGGTTTCTAATGTTGTAAAAATTTAACAAATGAATATTAAATTTCAACATTTCTGTCAACGAACATTTGCTTCAGCCTGCGACACATAGTTATTTTGATAGTAGGCTATAATAGCTAATATAGACACTTATATTGTGTGTTGTCTTCATAATAACACTCATTTACGGCTTTTCATTTTTTGCAGCTCCAGACAGATTTTTTTTACTATTTATTTTTGGTCCAGTAAGACTCTTTCAATGTTTTGGGTTGCCGACCCCTGCACTAGAGGGTGCATTTCCATGGTATTTGTACATTAGCGTGGTTTGTTGTGCTGTATCAAGCCGTGTATTGCAGCAGCCTGGCAGGTGATTCATTATGCTCTTACATAAACGCAAAACATACGTTTATATAGCACAGCGCCATCTCTCAAGCGGGGATCAATGACGCTCATTCATGTTGTCATCTGACATGGCTTTGCGCACAATGAGAGGATGATGCAGGCTCCCCGCGCGCTGCCAGACATGTCCTCTCGCGTGGAAAAACACACACACACACACACATTCTTGTATTTCATACCTTCTTGGGACCTCTGAAAAATGCCTACCTCTTTAGGACCACCCTATCTAGATATACAGTATAAAGATCTGTATTTACAACATTCAATCAATCAATCAATCAATCAATGTTTACTTATATAGCCCTAAATCACTAGTGTCTCAAAGGGCTGCACAAACCACTACGACATCCTCGGTAGGCCCACATAAGGGCAAGGAAAACTCACACCCAGTGGGACGTCGGTGACAATAATGACTATGAGAACCTTGGAGAGGAGGAAAGCAATGGATGTCGAGCGGGTCTAACATGATACTGTGAAAGTTAAATCCACAATGGATCCAACACAGTCGCGAGAGTCCAGTCCAAAGCGGATCCAACACAGCAGCGAGAGTCCCGTTCACAGCGGAGCCAGCAGGAAACCATCCCAAGCGGAGGCGGATCAGCAGCGCAGAGATGTCCCCAGCCGATACACAGGCAAGCAGTACATGGCCACCGGATCGGACCGGACCCCCTCCACAGGGGAGAGTGGGACATAGAAGAAAAAGAAAAGAAACAGCAGATCAACTGATCTAAAAAGGAGGTCTATTTAAAGGCTAGAGTATACAAATTAGTTTTAAGGTGAGACTTAAATGCTTCTACTGAGGTGGCATCTCAAACTGTTACCGGGAGGGCATTCCAGAGTACTGGAGCCCGAACGGAAAACGCTCTATAGCCCGCAGACTTTTTTTGGGCTTTGGGAATCACTAATAAGCCGGAGTCCTTTGAACGCATATTTCTTGCCGGGACATATGTTACGAAGAGGGTCAAGTAAGCATGTTGTCTGTTTTATTCCATTTACACGTTGTAACAATTCCTCTAATGTTATTTCCTCAAAACGAGAGAAACTATTTTGGAGGGTAGTATCCGCCGTATATACCATAGTATCAGTGTTAATAGAACCCCGTTGTAGCTGGGACGCATTGTCTTTAATCTCCTTTCTAATGACTTCAATTTTCTTACTAAAGAATTGCATAAAGTCATCAGCTGAGTGGGTTGAGCTACTGGAAGGAGTCATTAATATTATATGCAAACTACGCAAATATGAAAAAGCCTGTTATGAAAAATGAGTTGGAATTTCACAAGAAAAACTTAGAATGTTGGCAGTATTATAATAAAAGTTGTCACTTTGCTCAACGCAAGTTAAAATTTTACAAGAACAACTGAACATTTGTGCAATGTTGTGATAAAATTTGGAACTGTACTCAACAGTTTTAATCTTACTGGTTAGAGGGTCCGCCCTGAGATCGGTAGGTCGTAAGTTCTAGTCCCGGTCGAGTCATACCAGAGACTATAAAAATGGGAGCCATTACCTCCCTGCTTGGCACTCAGCATCAAGGGTTGGAATTGGGGGTTAATTCACCAAAAATTATTCCTGGGCGTGGCCACCGCTGCTGCTCACTGCTCCCCTCAGCCTTCAGGGGCTGATCAAGGGTGATGGGTAAAATGCAGAGAATAATTTTGTCACACCTGGTGTGTATGTGACAATGATGGGTACTTTAACTTTACAAGAAAAACTTAAATTGTTGGCAATTTTATGATAAGAGTCGTAATTTTTTTCGACAAGTCAACATTTTATAAGAAGACTTTGGAATTTCGGCAGTATAATAACAATAATCTGAATTTTACATGGCAAAATTATGACAGAAGTCAACACTTTACTAAAAATAAGGTTACTCTTTTACAAGAGCAACAACAAAAAAGGGCAATTTTGCGATAAAAGTCTGAATTTCATGACAAATGTCACCATTTTGCAGTAAAAAGTCATAATTTTACGAAAAAAATTGCAATATTACCGTATCAGAAAAAATGAGCAATTGTTCCCAATTTTATAAAAAAAAATCGACACATTGTGAGAAAAAGACTGCTATTTTTATTTTTTTTTATTTCTAGAATTTTTTGTTTGTAATTGTTTTTTTTGTAATCTTCATTATTTACTTCAATGTATTACAGTATGTCTCTATATACATATTTATTTATTTGTTTTATTAATTGTGTCCAAAGGGGGGGGGGGGGGGGGGGGCATTTCAATTTACTTAGACACACTTGTTATTTCATATATTGACCCAAGGGGGAGCACTTTTAAAACCGACACACAGTCAATTTGAAAAATCCCTTCTTCTTGGGACCGTCCTCGTTTTTTTTTTACATATTTTTTTTTATTAATTTTGGCCAAAAAGGGTGCATTTCATTTTTTTTTACACGCACTTGTTATTTCAAATGTTGACCCGAGGGGGAGCACTTTTAAAACTGAAACACAGTCAATTTTTAAAAAATCCCTCTTTTTTGGGACCACCCTAATTTTTTTTACATGTTTTTTTAATTAATTTTGGCCAAAGGGGGGGCGTTTCAATTTACTTAGACACACTTGTTATTTCATATATTGACCCAAGGGGGAGCGCTTTTAAAACCGACACACAGTCAATTTGAAAAATCCCTATTTCTTGGGACCGTCCTCATTTTTTTTTTACATATTTTTTTTAATTAATTTTGGCCAAAAAGGGTGCATTTAAATTTTTTTACACGCACTTGTTATTTCAAATGTTGACCCGAGGGGGAGCACTTTTAAAACTGACACACAGTCAATTTAAAAAAAAAATCCCTCTTTTTTGGGACCACCCTCATTTTTTTTACATTTTTTTTCTTTTTTTATTAATTTTGTCCAAAGGGGGGGCATTTCAATTTTCTTACACACACTTGTTATTTCATATGTTAACCCAAGGGGTAACACTTTTGAAACCAACGCACAGTCAATTAAAAAAAAATCCCCTTTTTTTTGGACCACCCTCATTTTTTATAAATTTCACCACTAGGGGTGCAAATGAGACATTCTCTATTAGATGCAATAGTTTTCCATATTGGGGCCATGATTTATGTCCTAACTTGTTCACACCTCCTCATATGGACGGTACTTTTCCGTGTTGATGTCTCAAGGAGGGTAGAAACACAAGAACGAACAAACACACACACACAAACACACACAAAGCGTTGATATTGCCTATGCTGATGGAAATGTCTCTGTTTGCCTTTCAGACACAATCCGTTTGGGCAGCCATCTTGTCTCCTTTGCTTCTCCGCCGCAAAGGTAAGTTTATCGCTGGATAAAATGGGCTCCTCTGTCTGGAGAGTTAGCAGCGGGGTCCTCATGCATCGCTGGTTATAGATTTTAGTCACCGCTTGCAGGCCGTGACTACTGGCGCTGCAATGAAAGGACTCCGAGTTCAAGGTGTCGCTGCTTGAACGAGAAAATAAGGGGGATGTCAAAGTTGAGATACTATACTTAGAGTCTTTTGATTATCTATTGTGCAAAGTGCACACACACCCACACACACACACACACACCCTTATTCTCTGTGAAGGATGGCTCTTACGTGTCTAAATGCACCTGCAGGTACGCCGACGATGGCGGCTCACCATGTGGGTGGCTCTTCAAAATAGGCCAACGAAACACGCTGTTCTCCTCGCATTCATCTTATTTGAATCTGCCCGCAGTCGCTGCGGATTAGCGCGCCGCTCGCGAGTCGGGCTTAAAAAGACACGCAGAGTGAAGAAATAAATGCACGTCGGACGTTTAACTATATTGCCAAAAGTATTTGGCCACCTGCCTTGACTCACATTTGAACTTGAAGTGCCATCCCACTCCTAACCCATAGGGTTCAATGTGGGTCCACCTTTTGCAGATATTACAGCTTCAACTCTTCTGGGAAGGCTGTCCACAAGGTTGCAGAGTGTGTTTATAGGAATTATCCACCATTCTTCCAAAGCCGCATTGGTGAGGTCACCCACAGAAGGCCTGGCTCTCAGTTCTAATTCATTCCAAAGGTGTTCTGTCGGGTTCAGGTCAGGACTCTGTGCAGGCCAGTCAAGTTCATCCACACCAAACTCTGTCAACCATGTCTTTGTGGACCTTGCTTTGTGCACTGGTGCAGAGTAATGTTGGAAGAGGAATAAGCCCACTTCAAACTGTTCCCACAAGGTTGGGAGCATGGAATTGTTCTTAAGTGTTTCGGTATCCTGGAGCATTCAAAGTTCCTTTCACTAGAAGCGAAGCCCAACTCCTGAAAAACAACCCCACACCATAATTCCTCCTCCACCAAATTTCACACTCGCCACAGTCGAGTCCAAAATGTAGCGTTCTCCTGGCAACATCCTAACACAGACTCGTCCATCAGATTGCCAGATGGAAAAGCGTGGGCGGCATGGCGTAGTGGGTAGAGCGGCTGTGCCAGAAACCTGAGGGTTGCAGGTTCGCTTCCCACCTATTGACATCCAAATCGCTGCCGTTTTGTCCTTGGGCAGGACACTTCACCCTTGCCCCCGGTGCCACTCACACTGGTGAATGAATGATGAATGAATGATTGGTGGTGGTCGGAGGGGCCGTAGGCGCAAACTGGCAGCCACGCTTCCGTCAGTCTACCCCAGGGCAGCTGTGGCTACAGATGTAGCTTACCACCACCAGGTGTGAATGAATGATGGGTTCCCACTTCTCTGTGAGCGCTTTGAGTATCTAACAATAGAAAAACGCGATATAAATCCAATCCATTATTATTCTTATTATTATCATCAGTCCAGAGAAGGCTTCTCCACTGCTCTAGAGTCCAGTGGCGACGTGCTTTACACCACTGCATCCCACGCTTTGCATTGGACTTGATGATGTATGGCTTAGATCCAGCTGCCCGGCCATGGAAACTCATTCCATGAAGCTCTCTGCGTGCTGTACGTGGGCTAATTGGAAGATCACATGAAGTTTGGGGCTCTGTAGCAACTGACTGTGCAGAAAGTCTTTGCACTATGCGCTTCAGCATCCGCCGACCCCTCTCTGTCAGTTTACCACATGGTGGCTGAGTTGCTGTTGTTCCCAAACTTCCATTTTCTTCTACTAAATATGACAGTTGACTTTGGAATATTTAGAAGCGAGGACATTTCACAACTGGATTTGTTGCACAGGTGGCATCCAATGACAGTTCCACGCTGGAAATCACTGATAAATGTTTGTAGAAACAGTCTTCATGCCTAAGTGACTGATTTAATGGTGATTAGGACACCTGATTCTCATCATTTGGATGGGTGGGCCAAATACTTTTTGCGATACACGTAGTGTATGTGGTGCCGCGGCAATCGCAACATCTCCTTGACGATTTGGAAGCGCAGATTTAAGATCGGCATCTTCATAAGTACATCAAGTAATACGTACGTGATTAATATTAATTACATAAATATTTAGTCCTGGTTTGT
>NC_084639.1:24095865-24198365 GCF_033978795.1 Nerophis ophidion | reverse complement strand
ACCCGTGATCTTATCCTTTGGGTCATGACCCAAAGCTCATGACCATAGGTGAGGATGGGAACGTAGATCGACCGGTAAATTGAGAGCTTTGCCTTCCGGCTCAGCTCCTTCTTCCCCACAACGGATCAATACAACGTCCGCATTACTGAAGACGCCGCACCGATCCGCCTGTCTCTCTCACGATCCACTCTTCCCCCACTCGTGAACAAGACTCCTAGGTACTTGAACTCCTCCACTTGGGGCAGGGTCTCCTCCCCAACCCGGAGATGGCACTCCACCCTTTTCCGGGCGAGAACCATGGACTCGGACTTGGAGGTGCTGATTCTCATTCCGGTCGCTTCACACTCGGCTGCGAACCGATCCAGTGAGAGCTGAAGATCCCGGCCAGATGCAGCCATCAGGACCACATCATCTGCAAAAAGCAGAGACCCAATCCCGCGGCCACCAAACCAGAACCCCTCAACGCCTTGGCTGCGCCTAGAAATTCTGTCCATGAAAGTTATGAACAGAATCGGTGACAAAGGACAGCGTCGGCGGAGTCCAACCCTCACTGGAAACGTGTCCGACTTACTGCCAGCAATGCGGACCAAGCTCTGACACTGATCATACAGGAAGTGGACTGCCACAATAAGACAGTCCGGTACCCCATACTCTCTGAGCACTCCCCACAGGACTTCCCGAGGGACACGGTCGAATGCCTTCTCCAAGTCCACAAAACACATGTAGACTGGTTGGGCAAACTCCGATGCACCCTCAAGAACCCTGCCGAGAGTATAGAGCTGGTCCACAGTTCCACGACCAGGACGAAAACCACACTTTTCCTCCTGTATCCGAGGTTCGACTATCCGGCGTAGCCTCCTCTCCAGTACACCTGAATAAACCTTACCAGTAAGGTAAGGTTTAAAGTATGGTGATGAAGCATATATAGTCGCGATCAAAAGTTTACATACACGTGTAAAGAACATAATCGCATGGCTGTCTTGTGTCAGGCTTGTCCCTGACAGTTTGGTCTACGTCTTAGTTTTTCCGCTGCATTTGTCTTTGTTTCCTGTCAGCGCTGTTATTTTGTCTGTTTCCTGTTTTTTCTCCCTGGGCGCTGTTTCCCCTCAGATGCAGCTGATTGGCACCTGGCCACACCTGGTGTAAATCAGCCCGCTCCTATTTTTACCTGCTTCGTCCTCCAGTCAGTGCTGGATTATTGCCGTGTCGTGTTGTGTCGATGTCACCACTACCTGTCTTGTCGCTTGTAACTTTGTCTACTTCTGTTCACTCTGCTCATGGTTTGTTTTTGTTTTAGGGTTAATTAAATCATGTTTTCCTTTACTATGCCTGCCGCCTTCTCTGCATCTTGGGGTTCGACACCAACGCAATTTGACAGTCTTGAGTTTTCAATACTTTCTACAACTCTTATTTTTTTTGTGATAGAGTGATTCGAGCACATACTTTTTGGTCACTAAAAATATTCATGAAGTTTGGTTCTTTTATGAATTTATTATTGGTCTACGGAAATGTGCTGGGTCAAAAGTATACATACAGCAATGTTAATATTTGCTTACATGTCCCTTGGCAAGTTTCACTGCAATAAGGCGCTTTTGGTAGCCATCCACAGGTTCTGCTTGAATTTTTAACCACTCCTCTTGATAAAATGGTGCAGTTCAGCTAAATGTGTCTGTTTTCCGACATGGACTTGTTTCTTCAGCATTGTCCACATGTTTAAGTCAGGACTTTGGAAAGGCCATTTCAAAACATTCAGTCTATCCTGATTTAACCATTCCTTTACCACTTTCGATGTGTGTTTGGGGTCATTGTCCTGTTGGAACACCCAACTGCGCCCAAGACCCAACCTCCGGGCTGATGATTTTAGCTTGTCCTGAAGAATTTGGAGGTAATCCTCCTTTTTCTTTGTCCTATTTAAAGCAGCAATTCCATTGGCAGCAAAACAAGCCCAGAGCATAATACTACCACCACCATGCTTGACAGTAGGGATTGTGTTCCTGGGATTAAAGGCCTTACCTTTTGTCCTCCAAACATATTCCTGGGTATTGTGGCCAAACTGTTCAATTTTTGTTCCATCTGACCACAGAACTTTCCATCATCATCATCATCATCCATGTGATGTCAGATGAAGCACAAATTGAACTCTATTTCATAAATATCATCTCTTAAGACTGACAGAGTTCAATATTTATCAAAATGCTTGTTTAACCTATCAAGTCATTTACAAGCTGAATCTTAGGCTCTGTAGTTTGGTTCCTATCTACCATCCCCAGCACGCCCACAACACTCGTAACTTAGAACTGATAACAGGTAAACATCGTTTACTGGCTTGTACCGCTCACAGTGTCGTTTGCAGGGGACCAAAGATTTGGAACCAGCTTAATGAGAGCCTCAAGATGCTGTATCCGTTCTCCAACTTCAAAAAGAAACTGAAAAATCACCTATTAACCACCTGTCTTTAATGCCTCATGTGGGGTGGACTACTGTTGGGTTTTGCATGGTTGAATGAATGTATGTATGTATCGGTTGGGGACATCTCTACGCTGCTGATCCGCTTGAGATGGTTTCCTGTGGACGGGACTCTCGCTGCTGTCTTGGATCCGCTTGAACTGAACTCTCGCGGCTGTGTTGGAGCCACTATGGATTGAACTTTCACAGTATCATGTTAGACCCGCTCGACATCCATTGCTTTCGGTCCCCTAGAGTGGGGGGGTTGCCCACATCTGAGGTCCTCTCCAAGGTTTCTCATAGTCAGCATTGTCACTGGCGTCCCACTGGATGTGAATTCTCTCTGCCCACTGGGTGTGAGTTTTCCTTGCCCTTTTGTGGGTTCTTCCGAGGATGTTGTAGTCGTAATGATTTGTGCAGTCCTTTGAGACATTTGTGATTTGGGGCTATATAAATAAACATTGATTGACATTGATTGATGTATGTGTATGCTTGCTTTAGTACTATTATCTTTTGTTTATCATATAGCGTTGTTTTGTTTTTGTTTTTCGTTGTTGTGCTTGCTACCATATTTGATCTTTCCATGTATATATTGTCCTTTGGACCCCCTGTCAAAAGCTTCTTCTAGCTTATTTTGGGGGACGGCGTGGCGCAGTGGGAGAGTGGCCGTGCGCAACCCGAGGGTCCCTGGTTCAAATCCCACCTAGTACCAACCTCGTCACGTCCGTTGTGTCCTGAGCAAGACACTTCACCCTTGCTCCTGATGGGTGCTGGTTGGCGCCTTGCATGGCAGCTCCCTCCATCAGTGTGTGAATGTGTGTGTGAATGGGTAAATGTGGAAGTAGTGTCAAAGCGCTTTGAGGACCTTGAAGGTAGAAAAGCGCTATACAAGTACAACCCATTTATCATTTATTTGGGGGACCCTTTCACATACCAACATCAGTGACCCAGAGGAACACTACTGATGATGGGCACCCGTAAATTATTTTATCCTTCAGGTCTTCCATTCACGTTCACTGTTCACCTACAAGGCCACCACACAAAGGATGCAAACACCTCATTCTGTTTTTAAATTTGTTTTAGGAGTCTTTTTACATCTTTTTGGGAGTATTTTTACGTGTTTTATGAGTTTTTTACAGGTTTCAAATTTGTTTTAGGAGTCTTTTTACATCTTTTCAGGACTATTTTTCCGTGTTTTATGATTTTTTTTACGTGTTTTAGGAGTCTTAATGTGTTTTAGGAGTAATTTACGTTTTAAATGTCACTGTGCATCTCTTCGGAGTCATTTTATGTGTTTTGGAGTCGGTTTTAATGTTTTAGAAGTTGGTTGTTGTGTTTGTAAATGTTTTACTCGTCGGCGTGGAGCAGTGGGAGAGTGGCCGTGCGCAACCCGAGGGTCCCTGGTTCAAATCCCACCTAGTACCAACCTCGTCACGTCCGTGGTGTCCTGAGCAAGACACTTCACCCTTGCTCCTGATGGGTGCTGGTTGGCGCCTTGCATGGCAGCTCCCTCCATCAGTGTGTGAATGTGTGTGTGAATGGGTAAATGTGGAAGTAGTGTCAAAGCGCTTTGAGTACCTTGAAGGTAGAAAAGCGCTATACAAGTACAACCCATTTATCATTTATTTGGGGGACCCTTTCACATACCAACATCAGTGACCCAGAGGAACACTACTGATGATGGGCACCCGTAAATTATTTTATCCTTCAGGTCTTCCATTCACGTTCACTGTTCACCTACAAGGCCACCACACAAAGGATGCAAACACCTCATTCTGTTTTTAAATTTGTTTTAGGAGTCTTTTTACATCTTTTAGGAGTATTTTTACCTGTTTTATGAGTTTTTTACAGGTTTTAAATTTGTTTTAGGAGTCTTTTTACATGTTTTTAGGACTATTTTTCCGTGTTTTATGAGTTTTTTCAGGTGTTTTAGGAGTTTTAATTTGTTTTAGGAGTAATTTACATTTTAGATGTTACTGTGCATCTCTTCGGAGTCATTTTATGTGTTTTGGAGTCGGTTTTAATGTTTTAGAAGTTGGTTGTTGTGTTTGTAAATGTTTTACTCGTCGGCGTGGAGCAGTGGGAGAGTGGCCGTGCGCAACCCGAGGGTCCCTGGTTCAATTCCCACCTAGTACTAACCTCGTCACGTCCGTGGTGTCCTGAGCAAGACACTTCACTCTTGCTCCTGATGGGTGCTGGTTAGCGCCTTGCATGGCAGCTCCCTCCATCAGTGTGTGAGTGTGTGTGTGAATGGGTAAATGTGGAAGTAGTGTCAAAGCGCTTTGAGTACCTTGAAGGTAGAAAAACACTATACAAGTACAACCCATTATTCAATGTGTTAAGTAATTTTATGCATTTGTGTTTCGCACAAGAGGTAGAACATCTCTCTTTGTGTTTTCTGGAATCTTTAAATGATGATATTTACCACTATTGTAAATGTTATATGGTATTGTGAATACACTTGTAAACTTGAAAAAAAAAAAATGCACCAATTTTGCCTTGAGGAGTGGTAAAAAAATTCAACCAGAAGCTTACCAAAAGCTTGTGGATGGCAACTAAAAGCGCCTTATTGCAGTGAAACTTGCCAAGGGACATGTAAGCAAATATTAACATTGCTGTATGTATACTTTTGACCCAGCACATTTGCTCACATTTTCAGTAGACCCATTATAAATTCATAAAAGAACCAAACTTCATGAATGTTTTTTTGTGAGCAACAAGTATGTGCTCCAATCACTCGATCACAAAAAAAATGAGAGTTGTAAAAATGATTAGAAACTCAAGACAGCCATGACATTATGTTCTTTACAAGTGTATGTAAACTTTTGATATACTGTACGACACATGCAAAGTACTCAGTAAATTTTGAATTAAATCCTCCGCTTTAATCGGACAAGACTACATTACAGGAATTGGTGACGAATGGCAGATGTAAGCATGAAGGCTTTAAATACTAAATTGTAGCGTGCGACACATAAATCACTCTCTAAAAGCCTCAAAGAAACATTGGTTAACTTTATTGTTCATTATTCGATACCTGGGATTGGTTTACTTCCCTGAGCATGAATCCATGCCTTTAGGGCTCAGACATTAAAAAGATGGTAACACTTTAGTATGGGGAACATACTGTATGTACTGTAACACATACTTCATTTAAAGTTACTTGGACACTGTAACATACATTATTGTAAGTAACAAAGACATATAAAAGTTAGGGTTAGAGTTACTAATAAGCAATAATTCTGAGGTTAGTGGGGGAAGACTTTTAGTTAAGGGCTTACTGCTTGTATAATAAGGCCATGCAGAATAAGGCATTAATAAGTACTTAATAATGACTAATTAACATATAAGTGGTTATGGTAAGGGTTGGAGTTACTACACACTTGCCAACCCTCCTGGATTTTCCGGGAGACTCCCGAAATTCAGCGCCTCTCTCAAAAAACCTCCCGGGACAAATGTTCTCCCGAAAATCTCCCGCAATTCAGGCGAAGCTGGAGGCCATGCCTCCACCAGCTGAATGCGGACCTGAGTGACGTGTACAAAGAACGTGTCTGCCCTCTAATAAACCCCCATACCATCACACATGCTGGCTTTTCAACTTTGCACCTAGAACAATCTGGATGGTTCTTCTCCTCTTTCTTCCGGAGGACACGACGTGCACAGTTTCCAAAAAACAATTTGAAATGTGGACTCGTCAAACCCCAGAACACTTTTCCACTTTGCATTAGTCCATCATAGATGAGCTCGGGCCCAGCGTTTCTGGGTGTTGTTGATAAATGGCTTTCGCTTTGCATAGGAGAGTTGTAACTTGCACATACTTATGTAGCGACAAACTGTAGTTACTGACAGTGGTTTTCTGAAGTGTTCCTGAGCCCACGTGGTGATATCTCTTACAGACTGATGTTGCTTTTTGATGCAGTACCGACTAAGGGATCAAATGCCGTAATATCATTGCTAATGTGCAGTGATTTCTCCATATTCTCTGAACCTTTTGATGATATTACGGACCGTAGATGGTGAAATCCCTAATTTCCTTGCAATAGCTTGGTGAGAAATGTTGTTCCTAAACTGTTTGACAATTTCCTTATGCATTTTTTGACAAAGTGGTGACCCTCGCCCCATCCTGGTTTGTGAATGACTGAGCATTTAATTGAAGCTGCTTTTTATCCCCAATCATGGCACCCACCTGTATCCAATTAGCCTGTTCACCTGTGGCTTTGATTGATTGATTGAAACTTTTATTAGTAGATTGCACAGTTCAGTACATATTCCGTACAATTGACCACTAAATGGTAACACCCGAATCAATCAATCAATCAATCAATCAATGTTTATTTATATAGCCCCAAATCACAAATGTCTGAATGGACTGCACAAACCACTACGACTAAGTTTTTCAACTTGTTTAAGTCGGCATGTTCCAAATAAGTGTTAGATGAGCATTACCTCAACATTCTCAGTCTTTTTTGCTTTTTCGAAACATGTTGCAGGCATCAAATTCCAACTGAGTTTAAATTTTTGCCAAAAACAACAACATTTTCCAGTTTGACCATTAAGTATCTTGTCTTTGCAGTCCATTCAATTGAATATAGGTTGAAAAGGATTTGAAAAATCCTTGTATTTTGTTTTTATTTACGCCTCACACAACGTGCCAACTTCACTGGTTTGGGATTTTGCAGTCTAGACATTGTGTTGATATCTTTTTATTTTTTGTTTTTTTAAATAGTATCGTCCGATATCTCTGATTGATGATCGGTATAAAATCTCTCTGGAACATCCTTATATTAATTATTCCATAACACGCTAATTTGCTCCGTCAGCTCTAACGCAAAGATAAGATGTCTTTGTTTTGTTTGGATAGTAAAGTTGACCTTGAGAAAAAGAATAAATAAAGGGTAATAATACCAAACCGACACCACAATTAATATTTAACACACGTGATAATGATCTGGCCTTGGAACCGCTAAGAGCTGTTGTATTTATCACGTTAATGTGATGTCACATTCTACACTCTGATTCATCTTCATGTGTGATTGTTCTATTGTCTTGTATGAATAATTGTTTTTTAATGTCAACTTCATCATCCGGACTTGATTGTAAGATGACTTCAAGTGTGTACTGTATACTCGCCCTCAAAAATATTGGAGGTACTATATATGATTTTTTTAGCCTAACGCCAGCACAATATTTCCCTTAGCTCTTCATCAGGGGTCCGGCTCATCCCGATATTCATATCCGAGACATAATTTATGTATAGAGATGCCCGATGAAGGACTCCAGTGCTGAAGCAGAATGAAAATGACACTTTCACTGATTTATCATTCAGATTTGAGCAGATTTAAGAGGCGAGGGGGAGTGAGAGGAAAAAAGAAGAGAAGTTAACTTTATTTTTAATTATGCATTCAGACATTATTATTCCATCCTTAGTATTGTCACTCCCCGGAGAAGCATGATTCATTATAACAGGCAAGGGATGGTCGCATAACCCTCTCTTTGTACAAAGTTGTCATATATAACCTTTCAAAATCCGTCAGAAATTGATATTTTGATATCTTATCTCTTTTTTTTTTGAAAGAATGGTGACACTTGCTTTAGGGCGATACCACCAAATCCCTATCCTTTGCATCATAAAATAAAACCACCTGAAACGTTTTATTATTATTATTTTGCCCAGTAAAGTGCACTTCACATTGATTTAGTTTAGCAAATAGGATTGAAAAGAACTCTTGAAAAATATGCTGTTTTTGCTTGTCCCCTCATCCTAAATTACATTTTACCTTGAAGGAAAATGAAAATGATCTTTACTGTGTTTGTTTTTCTGAGTGTTTTAGCGTTTTTGAGTTGTGAAAAGTCACGAATTAGCTGTGATCGTGCAATCATACATTATATCTAGCATGCATGGTAGCATGCCTCAGGGGTTTTAAGCCTGGTGGCCATGGTCTGATGACCTCCTGGTGACCATGGTCTTCTGTGATAGTGTTTACTCACACGGCTCCTCTGTACTCAGTCATGCAATTGTTGGTCCATATAGTTGCATATGCGGGTAAGTTTCTGTGTGTGTGTGTGTGTGTGTGTGTGCGTTTGTGTTTGCTCACCGACCTCGAAGCAATTTTATTTGGTACGTGGTGTAATGATAAGTTTGATCAGTAGATGGCAGTCAAACATAAGAGACATGCGTAGACTGCACTATTATGGCAATATGTTTCAAGTAAACAACACCAACATTTTTTATGTCCCATTAAAAATACAGAACATTACACACGGCGCTCAAAAATCTATCAAACTGTTTTAGTACGATTTTGGTAAGCTATGAAGCCGCATCACTTGGTGTATTGTCGGCACATTAAACACAGGAGTATTATTATGGTGTGTGTATAAGGAAAGACATATTATCCGGCATTTTTTGTTTTGCAATATTATGCAAAAGCAACTTTTTTTTTACCTTCTGTTACCTGCAGATCTGTATTTAAGATCTGCATAAATCTGGAAAAAATGCGCGCCTCCGCCTTTGTAGTCCGTGTCATTACCGTAATCGATAAGCTTCTTTTTCTCTATCTTATTCTTGGGACATTCATCCGCCGCTGTTGCCATTTCATATATAAAGTAGTGTAAAATTCTTACTTATATCTGTCCGTAAACTCACCATGAAAGCGCTAAAACATACCGGTGTAGTGAGTTTACATTATTCACCCAAGGAACTTTAGTTATTAGATAAATGGTCGGACAGTTTTTCACAGGACACATTTCCTGTGTGGTTGTTTCCGGATGAGAAGATTGAAGTAAAGTCTGACTGTCATCATCTTTTGACTATTCTTCCACTTCCGTCCTTGCACGCTACACCACTACAATAAGAATGGGGGGGAGAAGATGTTGCTGAACCTGAGACACGTAAATAAGACCGCCCACATAACTGCGACTGTCAGAAAGCGGCTTGAAGATGATGTGTAAAACATCATCTATGCAACATTTTGACCAAAGAACCACCATTACATGTTATGTAGACCACAAGGAAGTGTTTTCCATTTAGAAAAAAAATATTAATACGACTCCTTTAATGCGCCTTATAATCCGGTGCGCCTTATATATGAAAAAAATAATCAGCAGTGCACCCTATGGTCCGTAAAATACGGTAAACGTTGTCAAAAAGCATGTAGTTTCAACGTTGTATTTATGTGGTAGATTATTGGTAGGGAAATTTCAAAGGTCAAATCAATGTCAGAATCCGACATTGATGAAACGTCGTCAAAAAGCATGTTGTTCGATGTTAGGTTTGAGTCGTCAGGACCTAATTCAAGAAGTTCTCCACATCGTTTTAAGATCTTGCGCCTGCTAGGTGTCCTCTGTCTCATCCATCATCCATCATCTTCCGCTTATCCGAGGTCGGGTCGCGGGGGCAACAGCCTAAGCAGGGAAACCCAGACTTCCCTCTCCCCAGCCACTTCGTCTAGCTCTTCCCGGGGGATCCCGAGGCGTTCCCAGGCCAGCCGGGAGACATAGTCTTCCCAACGTGTCCTGGGTCTTCCCCGTGGCCTCCTACCGGTTGGACGTGCCCTAAACACCTCCCTAGGGAGGCGTTCGGGTGGCATCCTGACCAGATGCCCGAACCACCTCATCTGGCTCCTCTCCATGTGAAGGAGCAGCGGCTTTACTTTGAGTTCCTCCCGGATGGCAGAGCTTCTCACCCTATCTCTAAGGGAGAGACCCGCCACACGGCGGAGGAAACTAATTTCGGCCGCTTGTACCCGTGATCTTATCCTTTCGGTCATGACCCAAAGCTCATGACCATAGGTGAGGATGGGAACGTAGATCGACCGGTAAATTGAGAGCTTTGCCTTCCGGCTCAGCTCCTTCTTCACCACAACGGATCGGTACAACGTCCGCATTACTGAAGACGCCGCACCGATCCGCCTGTCGATCTCACGATCCACTCTTCCCTCACTCGTGAACAAGACTCCTAGGTACTTGAACTCCTCCACTTGGGGCAGGGTCTTTTTACTTCTTTATCTCTTTTTTTTATTGTCCTCAGTCTTTTGCTCCATAATTTTTCACGATTAACAGTGTCATATGTTGTCTCCATTTTGGCTTTTGTACTTTCCGTTACGTCTACCAGTAACTGGCACCAGTCAATCGCGATCAAACGGCCTTATTGGCTACAAAGGGTGCGAACTGTGGACGTACTCAGTCACGGTTCATGATTTCAAAAGTAGTGAAGTAGATTACTCATTGTCGATTGTGTTCAAGAAAAAAATCTACTTATTCACAGTTATTTCCACCTTTGCTTGTTCTATACGTCGTCTTGGCGGTTTTCTGCAACTTTTGAGGTTGATTCCAAAGGATCCAATGCGTCTTTTGGAGTAATGACTTTGAACAACGATACTCTGAGAGGAACATTTCTTGGTTTGTTAAAACAATTCCCCTTGTGGATCATTAAAGTTTGTCTAAGTCTAAGTGAGTCAAATTCCCGATTTTTGGGGTTCATGCAATTCTGTCATTACTGGCATAGCTCGGTTGGTAGAGTGGCCGTGCCAGCAACTTGAGGGTTGCAGGTTCGATTCCCGCTTCCGCCATCCTAGTCACTGCCGTTGTGTCCTTGGGCAAGGCACTTTACCCACCTGCTCCCAGTGCCACCCACACTGGTTTAAATGTAACTTTGAGATTGGGTTTCACGATATAAAGCGCTTTGAGTCACTAGAGAAAAGCGCTATATAAATATAATTCACTTCACTTCATTGGAGGGGAAGTTGCGGTTGAGTTCAGACGTTTCTGTCTTCAATCAATCAATCAATCAAAGTTTACTTATATAGCCCTAAATCACTAGTGTCTCAAAGGGCTGCACAAACCACTACGACATCCTCGGTAGGCCCACATAAGGGCAAGGAAAACTCACACCCAGTGGGACGTCGGTGACAATGATGACTATGAGAACCTTGGAGAGGAGGAAAGCAATGGATGTCGAGCGGGTCTAACATGATACTGTGAAAGTTCAATCCACAATGGATCCAACACAGTCGCGAGAGTCCAGTCCAAAGCGGATCCAACACAGCAGCGAGAGTCCCGTTCACAGCGGAGCCAGCAGGAAACCATCCCAAGCGGAGGCGGATCAGCAGCGCAGAGATGTCCCCAGCCGATACACAGGCAAGCAGTACATGGCCACCGGATCGGACCGGACCCCCTCCACAAGGGAGAGTGGGACATAGAAGAAAAAGAAAAGAAACGGCAGATCAACTGGTCTAAAAAGGGAGTCTATTTAAAGGCTAGAGTATACAAATGAGTTTTAAGGTGAGACTTAAATGCTTCTACTGACTTCAAGGAAGTGGACTCTATGGTCCCGATTTGGTTCTCTCTTCCCTGTCAATCCAGAATCATCAAAGGAAACAGGAAACAGTGGCAGGTCTCTGAAGCGTTTTTGTTTTTGTTTGTTTTTCTCAAAACAATTCTTATGTTCTTTACTTAATCTAAAAAAAAAATGCACCCACTGCAGAGGACCTTTGTTTTTCTTTAGACGAAAAGTGAATGTCTACTGAAGTGGACATTTGTTTTTGTTTTTTGCATAACGTGGCTTTTTTTATTTCCCAAAATGTTTATTTTGTCAAAAAAAAAAACATGTAATTAAAATAGACCAAAAATCCAACACTTTAGAACAAAAAGTGAGTGTCCACTGCGGTGAACGTTTTTATTTGTTTAATGTATTTATTTTTTTTACAAAAAAATTACCATCATTTTATAATAACATAATGTTTTATTTGATCAAAAAATGCTATTTTTCCAGGCAACATGTTTGGAACTCTGACCAAAGAAATAGACAACAATACATGGACCAAAAAACAACATAAAAAAAAAGTCATTTGCAGTCCTTTTTTTTTCTTGGGCATAAAATGGCTATTTTTCTTGCTAATATTTACCTACGACAAAATAAATAAATCAATAGCAAATGTCCACTGTAGTGGATGTTTGTTTCGAATAGCAATTGTGCATGTTTTTTTTTTTTTTTTGTGTGTGTTTGTTTTATTTTTAGCATAACAAATGTTTAACTTTGTCAAAAGAAAAAGACCGAGAAAAAGGTCCAAGTGAATGTCAATTTGTTTTTGTTTAACAAAATGTTTATCTTTGTCAAAAAATAAATAAATACAAATAGATCAAAAACCAACACCATAGACCAGTGGTTCTCAGATGGGGGTAAGCGTACCCCTGGGGGTACTTGAAGGTATGCCAAGGGGTACGTGAGATTTTTTTTTAAATATTCTAAAAATAGCAACAATTCAAAAATCCTTTAGAAATATATTTATTCAATAATAATTCAACAAAATATGAATGTGAGTTCATAAATTGAAAAGAAATGCAACAATGAAATATTCAGTGTTGACAGCTAGATTTTTTGTGGACATGTTCCATAAATATTGATGTTAAACATTTATTTTTTTGTGAAGAAATGTTTAGAATGAAGTTGATGAATCCAGATGGATCTCTATTACAATCCCCAAAGAGGGCACTTCAAGTTGATGATTACTTTTATGTGTGGAAATATTTATTTATAATTGAATCACTTCTTTATTTTTCAACAATATTTTTGTTATTTTTGTAATCTTTTTTTTCCAAATAGTTCAAGAAAGACCACCACAAATGAGCAATATTTTGCACTGTTATACAATTTAATAAATCAGAAACTGATGACATAGTGCTATATTTTACTTCTTTATCTCTTTTTTTCAACCAAAAATGCTTTGCTCTGATTAGGGGGTACTTGAATTTAAAAAATCTTCACAGGGGGTACATCACTGAAAATAAGTTGAGAACTAACACCATAGAACAGGGGTAGGGAACCTATGGCTCTAGAGCCAGCTGTGGCTCTTTTGATGACTGCATCTGGCTCTTAGATACATTTTAGCTGACATTACCTAACACAATAAGTAATGAATTATTCCGTTAGTAATCACAGTTTTAAAAAATAACGTTCAAAATATAAAACATTCTCATGCATTTAACCTATCCATCAGTTTATTTTACCGCACCTGTTCAAGAAGTCGCATTAATAGTAAGAAGTATTTTATTTATTATTGGTTAGCTTCAGAATAACAATGTTATTAAAAATAATCAGAGACTTATTATACTTTAAAAATGTTGGTCTTACTTGTATTTATTTGTATACATCCATCATCATCTTCCGCTTATCCAAGGTCGGGTCGCGGGGGCAACAGCCTAAGCAGGGAAACCCAGACTTCCCTATCTCCAGCCACTCCGTCTAGCTCTTCCCGGGGGATCCCGAGGCGTTCCCAGGCCAGCCGGGTTTAGGGCACGTCCAACCGGTATTTGTATACAGTGTTAAAAAAAAAAATCATATGGCTCTCAAGAAAATACATTTTAAAATATTTGGCTTTCATGGCTCTCTCAGCCAAAAAGGTTCCCGACCCCTGCCATAGAACATATGGCGATGGTCCACTGCTGTGGATGTTTTTTTTTATTTGTATTTGTATTTATTTTTCAAAAACATGGCTATTATTTCTTATTTATTTTACTGTTTCAAATGAAACCGTGTCAGGTCTGCTAGAAGCACTTGGGTGGAACAACAGGCTGATCCCATGAATTGATTAACGTGGACCCCGACTTGAAAAAGTTGAAAAACTTATCCGAGTGTTACCATTAAGTGGTCAATTGTACGGAATATGTACTGTACTGTGCAATCTACTAATAAAAGTTTCAATCAATCAATCAATTGATTTCAATCCCGAGTCGAGATTAGGCAAGTGTCAAGTTCAGGCTGGTTGAGCGCTTCAGAGCCAGGAAGTTTGGTTCTTGACAAGACTGGCTTGTCCCGTTTAGGTTAAATGCAAACTAGGCCCTGAGTCCAACCCTCTGAGCACTGAATGCTGCTATTCAGGATGCAGCACAGGTCCTAGTTCCTGGCTTGGAAGCATGGCGTCGTCACGAGCGCTGTTCTGCTTGTTCGATTCCAGACTAATAGATTGCAAATCCTCGTTTGTTATTTTGTCGTCCGGCGCTGCAAAGGCGAGGTGTCGCTCGTCACGCCTGGAAGACGTTCTGTTGATGCTCGAATCCAACAATTCCGAGGACAAGCGACCATGTGTAGAGTATCTCCAACTGGAACTGAACAAGTAACGCTCCAGGGAGCAAAGCCCAATACTCTTTTATCTATTTCCTGGCTCTTCAGTAACACATTTTTTTTCCTTGTATGTTTAGCATTTGTTTCCATTCAAAAAGTTCCGATACACAAAAAAAACTTAAAATAACTCACTATTTCAATTTGATCTTATTTCAATTTGCAGCAGAACGTGTCCTACAATCGCAGCCTGTGAGATAATATATTGATGCAAAGGAGTAGAGATTGGAAGCAAACTTGCGTCATGAGTTGATTTTTGTAAGCACAAAGCTTATCCCTCATTTCTCAGAACCAGCGTCCACTGCAGTGGACGTTCCTTTCGAATAGCAAGGCTTTTGTCAGGCTTGTCCCTGACAGTTTTGTTTTGTTTTGGTTTTTCCTCCGTGTATGTCTTTGTAGACCGGTCAGCGCCTTTATTTTGGTTATTTCATGCTTTTCTCCCTGAGCGCTGTTTCCCCTCAGATTCGGCTGAATGGCACCTGGCCACACCTGGTGTCAATCAGCCCCTTCTTATTTGAACCTGCTCTGTCTTCCAGTCAGGGCTGAATTATTGTCACCACTACCTGTCAATGTCCTTAGCTATGTCTACCTCTGTTCACTCTGCTCATGTCATAGTTCCTTCGTGTCACAGTTAGTGTTTTTGTTCATAGCCAAGTTTGTTCTCCGCCTTGTGCGCGCCTTTTGTTTGTACCCTTTTGTTTGTTCTTGTTTTAGTATTTAATTAAATCATGTTTTCTTATTCAATGCCTGCTACCTTCTCTGCATCTTGGGGTTCGTCAGCAACTCAATGTGAGAGCTATTTTCTTTTTCCAAAATGTTTTACTTTGACAAAAAAAAAAAAAAAAAAAAAAACAGATCAAAACTAAAGGTTCATTGTAGCAGAAGTTATGTTTTTTTTTTTTAGCATGCATAATCAGACAAAATAAGTTTTTGGCGAAAGGGGCTATCTTTCCCCAGAAATGCTTAAAACTTTAACAAAAAAGGAACAAAAGCCATGTATTTGTTTATTTTTTTCTTTTTCTGTTTTTTCTTTACATAAGAAATGTTTATTTTTTTTATTTTATTTTATGTATGACTTTGTTAAAAAATAAGTAAATACAAATAGACCAACAACCAACACTAAAACACTAAATAAGTGTTGGTTGTTGTGCTGAAAATTTTAATTTTCCCTTGGTGAATATTAAAATATTTCTGATTCTGATTCTGAGAACATAATAGTAAGAAGGCTATTTTTTATTTTTTTTCAAAACAGGGATATTATTTCTTATGTTTTTTTACCTAATCTTAAGAAATGAAGGCCTGCGATGAGGTGGCGACTTGTCCAGGGTGTACCCGCCTTCCGCCCGATTGTAATAAGTTTTTGGCGAAAGGGGCTATTTTTTCACCTGAAATGCTTGGAACTCTAACAAAAAAAGAACAAAATCCATGTTTGTTTGTTTGTTTTTTTGTTTGTTTGTTTTTTTTGCATAGAAAATGTTAAAAACATTTGTCAAAAATAAGTAAATGCAAATAGAGCAACAACCAACATCATAGAACATAATAGTAAGTGGATTTTTTTTTGTTTTGTTTATTGTTTTGTTTTTCAAAACAGGGCTATTAGTTGTTATGTTTTTTTATTTAAACTAAAGAAATGCACCCACTGCAGAGCACTTCTGTTTTTCTTCGGACGAAAAGTGATTAGTTTTGGGGTTTTTTTCCGAAATATGGCTTTTTTATTTCCCGAAATGTTTATTTTGTCAAAAAATAAACAATTGAAATAGACCAAAATCCAACACCTTAGAACAAAAAGTGAGCGTCCACTGAAGTGAATGTTTTTTTAATTCAATGTAATATTTTTTTTTACAAAAAATGCGCTATCATTTCTTAATATCGTTATGTTTCATTCAATTTTTTTCCCCAATTATTTAACTGTGACAAAACAAATTGACAAAAGAAAAAAAAAAATGTCCAGGATATGTCAGTATCCATCATTACTGTGTTAAAGTGCTTTTTTTAAAAGGTGTGTGATTGGCTTGAATATCACTAACGCCGCCACTTGTTGTCATGTGCTATAGTTTCTTTAAAAAAACAAAACACATTATTAGTGCATGCCTTTATATTTTTAATGCATTTTGTGGAAATGTGTCTTTTGTGGTGGCTTCACCTCCAATCATTATTGCTACTATTGAGTTAGCTAACGGAGATAAAGTTTAAGTATTTTTTTTTCCGACGCAAGTTTTCTCACACGTGAAGCTCAGCAAGAGGTCACTTTGAGATATACACTATATTGCCAAAAGTTTATGGCCACCTGCCATGACTCACATATGAACTTAAAGTGCCATCCCATTCCTAAACTGTAGGGTTCAATATGATGTCGGTCCACCTTTTGCAGCTATTACAGCTTCAACTCTTCTGGGAAGGCTGTCCACAAGGTTGCAGAGTGTGTTTATAGGAATTTTCCACCATTCTTCCAAAAGTGCATTGGTCGAGAAAGCCTGGCACTCAGTGTCCGTTCTAATTCATCCCAAAGGTGTTTCATTGGGTTCAGGTCAGGACTCTGTGCAGGCCAGTCAAGTTCATCCACACCAGACTCCGTCATCTATGTTTTTATGGACCTTGCTTTGTGCACTGGTGTACAGTACCATTCCAAACTGTTCCCACAAGATTGGGAGCATGGAATCGTCCAAAATGTTTTGGTATCCTGGAGCATTCAAAGTTCCTTTTAACTGAAACTAAGGGGGCAATCCCAACTCCTGAAAAGCAACCCCGCACCATATTTCCTCCTACACCAAATTTCACACTCAGCACAATGCAGTCCGGAATTTAGCGTTCTCCTGGCAACTTTCAAACCCAGACTGGTCCATCAGATTGCCAGATAGAAAAACGTGATTCATCACTCCAGAGAAGGCGTTTCCACTGCTCTAGAGTACACTGGCGATATGCTTTACACCACTGCATCCCACGCTTTGCATTGGACTTGGTGATTTATGACTTAGATACAGCTGCTCGACCATGGAAACCCATTCCATGAAACTCCCTGCGTACTGTACGTGGGCTAATTGGGAGTTCACATGAAGTTTGGAGCTCAGCAGCAACTGACTGTGCAGAAAGTCTTTGCACTATGCGCTTCAGCATCCGCTGACCCCTCTCTGTCAGTTTATGTGGCCTACCACTTGGTGGCTGAGTTGCTGTTGTTCCCAAACTCTTCACTTTTCTTATAATAAAGCCGACAGTTAACTTTGGAATATTTAGAAAGGAACGACATTTCACGACTGGATTTGTTGCACAGGTGGCATCCTATGACAGTTCCACGCTGGAAATCACAGAAAGCGGCCCATTCTTTCACAAATGTTTGTAGAAACAGTCTCCATGCCCAAGTGCTTGATTTTATACACATCGGTGATTAAGACACCGGATTCTGATCATTTGAATGGGTGGCCAAATACTTTTGGCAATATAGTGTATGACGTGGCGGCGACTGTAAAAGCTGTGCAGAAATGGCGGTCCTAATAAGGGTGCACACCCACACTTTTGATTGATTTGATTGATTGATTGATACTTTTATTAGTAGATTGCACAGTACAGTACATATTCCGTACAATGGACCACTAAATGGTAACACCCCAATAAGTTTTTCAACTTGTTTAAGTCGGGGTCCACGTTAATCAATTCATGGCAAACACGTCTTGTTAGATTTGAAAATAACAAACAAAAAATTAAGAACGCTTGCTGCACTAATCACTCAATCCTCTTGAGCAGCGATATAATTGCACCCCGACAGCTTCAGGTTATGACCGCTCCTCGATAAATAAGTAACGGCCTCTACTTGGAGTTAATATATAATTGTTTTGTCCTGACGTGATTAACCGCGCGGGTCTCCTGCATTAAAACAAGCCAATAAAAGACAACAGGCGACTGAGGGAGACAACTGCGCTGTTGGGAGGATGTTTGAACAAAAAAAAAAAAAGTTGGCCTCATTTCCTGCGAGTAATACGAGTCGTGCTAAAGGGTGCGAGGTGACTTAGAATGGGAGAATACAGCGTGGGCGTGCTTTGCACGGGAGCGTCCCCTCCCGCGGTCTGGAGAAGGACGAGGAGGCGCCAATTAGCACAGGCAACGGCGGAGGTGCAAGGTAATGAAAAACTAATGCGCGTCCAATTGGACTCTGCCAGCCGAGCTCGGCGACTCCTTCAGCTTCCTCGGCTGTTATTGCTAATCAGCGGCGCCAACGTGACATTAGGCGGTTAAAGAGCCATTACTGCCGCCCCTGGATGCAGGGCGAGCAGGAAGGTCTACCGGATGTCGGCCGAGGGCCCACCCGAGGAACGGAACCATAAAAGTCACGATGTTCTTCCTCTGTTGACTCGTCAAACACGATAACAGAGTTTGGAGGACCTTGATGATCTTCTAGTGAAGAACAAAGTTGCAATTATTTCCAGGCAACAACAATACTAACATAGTCCCTGGACCTGGGTTTTTCAGCCACTGTGCAACCATTATTAAATTTCACAAACTGTATTTCCTTGAATTGCCGCCGGGTATAAAGTATGTGCCTTACTGCCGGGTCAAACATATATTGTTTTTATTAGCGCATGTCTAGAATTTCCGCCGGGACAAACTCGTTTTGCCAAGTAATTTGCATATGTCTAGAATTTCTGCCGGGTCAAACTCATCGCGTCACCAGTGACACTTCACCTGTCATCATTTTCAAAATTTGAAAACGCATAAAGTGAAGAAGATTAAGAGCTATTCAGTAGGATTTACTATATATATATATATTTTTTTTTATTGCTGTTGTAAATGTGTCCACTAGATGTCGCAATATCAATTCAAGTGTAACCCACGTCACACATGACAATGTTTACATATATATATATATATATATATATAATATATATATATATATATATATATATATACACACATACTCTATACATACACACACATATATATAATATACATATATACATACACACATATATAATATATACATATATATTATATATAATATATATATATATATATATATATATATATATATATATATATATACACACACACATTTATATATACACACATACTCTATACATACACACACATATATATAATATATATATATATATACATACACAAATACATATAATATATACATATATATATATATATATGTGTATATATATATATATATATATATATATATATATATATATATATATATATATATATATATATATATATACACATATATATATATATATATATATATATATATATATATATATATATATATATATATATACACACATGCTATATTAATACACAAACATACATATATATATATATATATATATATATATATATATATATATATATATATCCATTCATGCATTTTCTAACGCTTATTCCCTTTTGGGGTCACACAGGGGCGGGGCGCTGCTGTTTATCTCAGCTACTATCGGGCGGAAGGCAGTGTATACCCTGAACAAGTTGCCTCCTCTTCTCATATATCAATCAATCAATCAATGTTTATTTATATAGCCCCAAATCACAAATGTCTCAAAGGACTGCACAAATCATTACGACTACAACATCCTCAGAAAAACCCACAAAAGGGCAAGGAAAACTCACACCCAGTGGGCAGGGAGAATTCACATCCAGTGGGACGCCAGTGACAATGCTGACTATGAGAAACCTTGGAGAGGACCTCAGATGTGGGCAACCCCCCCCCCCCTCTAGGGGACCGAAAGCAATGGATGTCGAGCGGGTCTAACATGATACTGTGAAAGTTCAATCCATAGTGGCTCCAACACAGCCGCGAGAGTTCAGTTCAAAGCGGATCCAAGACAGCAGCGAGAGTCCCGTCCACAGGAGACCATCTCAAGCGGAGACGGGTCAGCAGCGTAGAGATGTCCCCAATCGATACAGGCGAGCGGTCCATCCTTGGTCCCGATGAGCGGTCCATCCTGGGTCTCGACTCTGGACAGCCAGTACTTCATCCATGGTTATCGGACCGGACCCCCTCCGCAAGGGAGGGGGGGACATAGGAGAAAGAAAAGAAGCGGCAGATCAACTGGTCTAAAAAGGAGGTCTATTTAAAGGCTAGAGTATACAGATGAGTTTTAAGGTGAAATTAAATGCTTCTACTGAGGTAGCATATATATATATATATATATATATATATATATATATATATATTACCAAAATTCCCATATAAATCAATGGGACATTCTTCAAAGTTCCACAACCCCCACATTTTTCATCCGATTCAAACTATACCAACTTGAAAATAATCAGCCAGTTTGTGTGCTCTACTTCAAAAATTCTAAAAAAAAAAAATCCAGTATTTTAGTTCAACTTCAGCATTGGAGCATTCGCACACAATTCCTCCAGGAATTGCCTCACATACTTTTTATATAATTATTTCATGTCAATGCAATCCGACCAGATATGTTTTGGGTCAAAGTTGACATCAGTACACGTTCCAGTCGGCGTTCTACCAGTTTGAAAGCCATCAACTGATTTGTTCACTGGTCCGTCGGGTGTAAATCTCCCCTCGGAATCTCCAGGCGGACTAATGGAATTTCCACTCGGGGCGTCCGGCGGCGGGCGGCGGCCTCCTCACACGGCTGTGCACCGCACTCAACCGCAAACGATAACGCGAGTGGCAAAACGGAAAACAAACTTTTCAGGTGTGCGGGGCGAGCAGGCGGCTGCTGCCAGATATATTCTCAAAGACATTTGAGGATGCGAAGGACATCATTGTGATGCTCTTCTGGCGTGATGTCTCAGTGCCCCCCCTCCCGTACTTCATTCGAGTGCATCCGGCATGCCGAGGAATTGATTGTCGGGCGATAAGGCCCACATGCAAACATGCACATGTAGATAACGTGTCACTTTCTTTCATCGGTGGCAGTAAGTCGGTCTGTTTTGTCGTTTTGAACGCCGACTCGCCATGGAAGGTACATGAACTGTTATGGGAAAGAATGTGATACATGGGATTTTTATTGGACATCTTCAGCGCCACAATCACGAAGCTGTCAATGTCATCACAGCTACTAGTCACCTTTTGTGTTGAAGCATTTTGATGGACAGCATTTTTTCAAAACATGGCGGGATTTCATTTTGCAATCTGTTATTCAAGAGTCAGTTACAGTAGGGAAGAGATTATGTCCCTATTCCTAGGTGGCGCTCACGAGACAGGAATGTTACCGTAGTTTCTGGACTATAGAGATTACCGGAATATAAACCGCACTCACAAAATTGTATGAAAAAAAAAATATCCATAAACTAGCCGCACCAGACTATAAGACGCGGATATATACGTTGTGAAATTAGTTATTTCCACAGGAATATTTTGTACTTGTTTACTTACATACCATAATTGTAACGCGGCAGCAAAACGGCTGATCAAACAAAACAGAGGTTGTCGTCATGGTGACACTCGCTGCGGAAGCTCGCTCTCCGATCAGCTAAACAGGCTCAATAACTTTACGGTGACATTTTGGTGAATTTACAAAGGGATTTGTGAAACAGAAACAATACAAAAAGAATGCCATTGTAAGGTAATAATACCAACACAGACACTCGTAATAGTGTTAGCATATTGGCGAAAGGTAATAACACTAGTTTGATTATATTATGATAGAACGTACAAATATGCTTTAACACTCCTACAGACATCACACATGGGACGGTTTAGTAAGTAAGGATTGTTTTAGTTATATTGTAAAACTTACATGCATTGCTTGGAATGATAAAAGAATGAAAAGTAGAAATGCTATGGACGATTAGAAGACGGAACAGCACTTCTAGTTCCGGTAAAAAGCTCTGAACAGCATGAAATAGTGTGTGATTAAGTTGCTATCAGGGAACTAAAACAAATAGAACCTTCTTTAAAACACATTGACATTTTTTTCCTAACCACACGTTTATTTACATACCTTAATTGTTTCCAAACGGCACCTGCAACATGGCAGTAAAACAGCTGATCAAACAAAATAGAGGTTGTCGTCATGGTGACACTCGCTGCGGAAGCTCGCTCTCCGATCAGCTAAACAGGCTCAATAACTTTACAGTGACATTTTGGTGAATTTACAAAGGGATTTGTGAAACAGAAACAATACAAAAAGAATGCCATTGTAAGGTAATAATACCAACACAGACACTCGTAAAAGTGTTAGCATATTAGCGAAAGGTAATAACACTAGTTTGATTATATCGAGATAGAACGTACACATATGCTTGGAAATACTCCTACAGACATCACACATGGGAAGATTAAATAAGTAAGAATTGTTTTAGTTACATTGTAAAACTTACATACGTTGCTTGGAGTGATAAAGAAAGAATGGGAAGTAGAAACGCTATGGACGATTAGAAGGTAACTATGGACACATTAAAGGTAACATAACTACAAACTTAAACGTGAAGGTGTTGGATTTAAGCATAAAATAAAATAGAACAAACAAATAAGGAAACACAATTTTTTCAATGGAGTTCAGGGTGCTTCAGGTACAAAGCTTTGAACAACAGGGCTAATATTATATTACATATTATATTATGTTCCAACACCACATACAAACATGCTTGAAAATACTCCTACAGACATCACACATGGGACGGTTTAGTAAGTAAGAATTGTTTTAGTTATATTGTAGAACCCACAAACGTTGCTTGGAGTGATGAAAGAAGAATGAAAAGTGTACTTCCGGAACAAATATTTCAACAGCATGAAACATTGTGTGATTAAGTTGTTATTAAGGAATTAAAACCAAAAAAATCACTTCTTTAAAACACATTGATATTTTCTCTTCACCACACATTCTGTTTGAGAAACCAGCTCTATGTTTCTGTTTGGTTCTATCCCCTTCATGTGAGCAGTGTGGGTGACGCCAGAAACTGGCATATCTTGACGTGTTTAGTGATGTGCACAATCGTGCATGTCCCCCCCCCCCACCCCCCCTTCATATCCGCGGCGCCCCCTAGAGATTGGCGCCCCGGGCGAGTGCTAATGAGGCATAGCTAAAACAACCACTGTGTACACTATGTACTACATGCTGCGTGTTGTACTGTAGTACAGTATACACATGTGTGTTGTACTGTAGTACAGAATACACATGTGTGTTGTACTGTAGTACAGTATACACATGTGTGTTGTACTCTAGTACAGTATACACATGTGTGTTGTACTGTAGTACAGAATACACATGTGTGTTGTACTGTAGTACAGTATACACATGTGTGTTGTACTCTAGTACAGTATACACATGTGTGTTGTACTGTAGTACAGTATACACATGTGTGTTGTACTGTAGTACAGAATACACATGTGTGTTGTACTCTAGTACAGTATACACATGTGTGTTGTACTCTAGTACAGTATACACGTGTGTTGTACTGTAGTACAGAATACACATGTGTGTTGTACTGTAGTACAGAATACACATGTGTGTTGTACTCTAGTACAGTATACACATGTGTGTTGTATTGTAGTACAGTATACACATGTGTGTTGTACTGTAGTACAGTATACACATGTGTGTTGTACTGTAGTACAGAATACACATGTGTGTTGTACTGTAGTACAGTATACACATGTGTGTTGTACTGTAGTACAGTATACACATGTGTGTTGTATTGTAGTACAGTATACACATGTGTGTTGTACTGTAGTACAGTATACACATGTGTGTTGTACTGTAGTACAGAATACACATGTGTGTTGTACTGTAGTACAGTATACACATGTGTGTTGTACTGTAGTACAGAATACACATGTGTGTTGTACTGTAGTACAGAATACACATGTGTGTTGTACTGTAGTACAGTATACACATGTGTGTTGTACTGTAGTACAGTATACACATGTGTGTTGTACTCTAGTACAGTATACACATGTGTGTTGTACTGTAGTACAGTATACACATGTGTGTTGTACTGTAGTACAGAATACACATGTGTGTTGTACTCTAGTACAGTATACACATGTGTGTTGTACTCTAGTACAGTATACACGTGTGTTGTACTGTAGTACAGAATACACATGTGTGTTGTACTGTAGTACAGAATACACATGTGTGTTGTACTCTAGTACAGTATACACATGTGTGTTGTACTGTAGTACAGTATACACATGTGTGTTGTACTGTAGTACAGTATACACATGTGTGTTGTACTGTAGTACAGAATACACATGTGTGTTGTACTGTAGTACAGTATACACATGTGTGTTGTACTGTAGTACAGTATACACATGTGTGTTGTACTCTAGTACAGTATACACATGTGTGTTGTACTGTAGTACAGTATACACATGTGTGTTGTACTGTAGTACAGAATACACATGTGTGTTGTACTCTAGTACAGTATACACATGTGTGTTGTACTCTAGTACAGTATACACGTGTGTTGTACTGTAGTACAGAATACACATGTGTGTTGTACTGTAGTACAGAATACACATGTGTGTTGTACTCTAGTACAGTATACACATGTGTGTTGTACTGTAGTACAGTATACACATGTGTGTTGTACTGTAGTACAGTATACACATGTGTGTTGTACTCTAGTACAGTATACACATGTGTGTTGTACTGTAGTACAGTATACACATGTGTGTTGTACTGTAGTACAGAATACACATGTGTGTTGTACTCTAGTACAGTATACACATGTGTGTTGTACTCTAGTACAGTATACACGTGTGTTGTACTGTAGTACAGAATACACATGTGTGTTGTACTGTAGTACAGAATACACATGTGTGTTGTACTCTAGTACAGTATACACATGTGTGTTGTACTGTAGTACAGTATACACATGTGTGTTGTACTGTAGTACAGAATACACATATTGACAGTGCCATCCTGCCATTGAAATAACAATCGCAATAATTACCCACCTTGTTGTCTTCTCTCCTTTTTAAATGTGAATTGTTAGTTAGTCTCCCATTCTGCCAGTAGTATAACTATTGAGGGTGGTAAGTGTCCTTTATAGGTGTCCTGATGTGATATCGGATATAGGTCAATATCAGCAAAAATGCATCTAAAATGGACTATACATGCATCCCTAAAGCCTTTTACTCGTGCAAAGCTGGACAGCCAATTAACATCAATTAGTACACACGGTAGGACTTTTTTTGTATTTCAGCAAAGTCATTTACAGAAGGTAAACAATATAGCGTGGATCCATCACTTCCTTATGTTTGTTTGGGTGTTTTAGTGTGCCAATGTTCACTAAAATATGGACTTATGTCAAAGCTGGAACCAATTATTTGTATTTACAGTTTCTTGCTTTGTTTTACAAACATTTCCATTTACGAACCGCGTTCAAGAACCAATTAAGCGTGTCAGTGTATACCGCCCCACGAGCTATACCGTGGGGCGGTATAGCTCGGTTGGTAGAGTGGCCGTGCCAGCAACTTGGGGGTTGCAGGTTCGATTCCCACTTCCGCCACCCTAGTCACTGCCGTTGTGTCCTTGGGCAAGACACTTTACCCACCTGCTCCCAGTCCCACCCAGACTGGTTTAAATGTAACTTAGATATTGGGTTTCACTATGTAAAGCGCTTTGAGTCACTAGAGAAAAGCGCTATATAAATATAGATCACTTCACTTCAGTGGAGGCTTCATAAAGATAGGCGGGTCTAACAAATATTTTCTTCATTTTACTCAAACACGATGACAATATTGTTTTTGAAGTTAAGGATTTGTGTGACTTCTGATCGTTTGTGTAGGCATCAAAGTGACTTGTGTGTGTGTTGGCAGAGCAGCTATATTGTTGTTTTGGCTTTTATATAAATAAATAATGTTTGAGTGTTTTAGTGTGCTAACGTTCACTAAAATATGGACTTCTGTCAAAGCTGGAACCAATTATTCATATTTACATTGTTTCTTGCTTTTTTATACAAACATTTTCATTCACGAACCGTGTTCAAGAACCAATTAAGCGTGTCAGTGGAGGTTTCATAAAGTTTGGCGAGTCTAACAAATATTTTCTTCATTTTACTCAAACACGATAACAATATTGTTATTGAAGTTAAGGATTTGTGTGACTTCTGATCGTTTGTGTAGGCATCAAAGTGACTTGTGTGTGTGTTGGCAGAGCAGCTATATTGTTGTTTTGCCTTTTATATAAATAAATAATGTTTGAGTGTTATAGTGAGCTAACGTTCACTGAAATATGGAATTTTGTCGAAGCTGGAAGCAATAATCATATTTACATTGTTTCTTGCTTTTTTATACAAACATTTACATTCACGAACCGTGTTCAAGAACCAATTAAGCGTGTCAGTGGAGGTTTCATAAAGTTTGGTGAGTCTAACAAATATTTTCTTCATTTTCTCAAACACGATAACAATATTGTTATTGAAGTTAAGGATTTGTGTGACTTCTGATCGTTTGTGTAGGTATCAAAGTGACTTGTGTGTGTGTTGGCAGAGCGGCATATATTGTTGTTTTGGCTTTTATATAAATAAATAATGTTTGAGTGTTTTAGTGTGCTAGCGTTCACTAAAATATGGACTTCTGTCAAAGCTGGAACCAATTATTCATATTTAAATTATTTATTGCTTTTTCATACAAACATTTCCATTTACAAACCGTGTTCAAGAACCAATTAAGCGTGTCAGTGGAGGTTTCATAAAGTTTGGCGAGTCTATGAAATATTTTCTTCATTTTACTCAAGCACGATAACAATATTGTTATTGAAGTTAAGGATTTGTGTGACTTCTGATCGTTTGTGTGGGCATCCAAGTGACTTGTGTGTGTGTTGGCAGAGCAGCATATATTGTTGTTTTGGCTTTTTCAGAAATAAATAATGTTTGAGTGTTTTAGTGTGCTAATGTTCACTAAATCATGGACTTCCTTCAAAGCTGGAACCAATTATTCATATTTAAAGTATTTCTTGCTTTTTTATACAAACATGTCCATTCACGAACCGTGTTCAAGAACCAATTAAGCGTGTCAGTGGAGGTTTCATAAAGTTTGGCGAGTCTAACAAATATTTTCTTCATTTTACTCAAACACGATAACAATATTGTTATTGACGTTAAGGATTTGTGTGACTTCTGATCGTTTGTGTAGGCATCAAAGTGACTTGTGTGTGTGTGTTGGCAGAGCAGCTATATTGTTGTTTTGGCTTTTATATAAATAAATAATGTTTGAGTGTTTTAGTGTGCTAATGTTCACTAAAATATGGACTTCTGTCAAAGCTGGAACCAATTATTCATATTTACATTGTTTCTTGTTTTTTTATCCAAACATTTCCATTCACGAACCGTGTTCAAGAACCAATTAAGCGTGTCAGTGGAGGTTTCATAAAGTTTGGCGAGTCTAACAAATATTTTCTTCATTTTACTCAAACACGATAACAATATTGTTATTGACGTTAAGGATTTGTGTGACTTCTGATCGTTTGTGTAGGCATCAAAGTGACTTGTGTGTGTGTGTTGGCAGAGCAGCTATATTGTTGTTTTGGCTTTTATATAAATACATAATGTTTGAGTGTTTTAGTGTGCTAACGTTCACTAAAATATGGACTTCTGTCAAAGCTGGAACCAATTATTCATATTTAAATTATTTATTGCTTTTTTATACAAACATTTCCATTTACAAACCATGTTCAAGAACCAATTAAGCGTGTCAGTGGAGGTTTCATAAAGTTTGGCGAGTCTATGAAATATTTTCTTCATTTTACTCAAGCACGATTACAATATTGTTATTGAAGTTAAGGATTTGTGTGACTTCTGATCGTTTGTGTAGGCATCCAAGTGACTTGTGTGTGTGTTGGCAGAGCAGCATATATTGTTGTTTTAGCTTTTTCAGAAATAAATAATGTTTGAGTGTTTTAGTGTGCTAACGTTCACTAAATCATGGACTTCTTTCAAAGCTGGAACCAATTATTCATATTTAAAGTATTTCTTGCTTTTTCATACAAACATTTCCATTCACGAACCGTGTTCAAGAACCAATTAAGCGTGTCAGTGGAGGTTTCATAAAGGTTGGCGAGTCTATTAAATATTTTCTTCATTTTACTCAAGCACGATAACAATATTGTTATTGAAGTTAGGGATTTGTGTGACTTCTGATCGTTTGTGTAGGCATCAAAGTGACTTGTGTGTGTGTTGGCAGAGCGGCATATATTGTTGTTTCTGCTTTTATATAAATAAATAATGTTTGAGTGTTTTAGTGTGCTAACGTTCACTGAAATATGGAATTTTGTCAAAGCTGGAACCAATTATTTGTATTTACATTGTTTCTTGCTTTTTTATCCAAACATTTCCATTCACGAACCGTGTTCAAGAACCAATTAAGCGTGTTAGTGGAGGTTTGATCAATTTTGGCGAGTTTAACAAATGTTTTTTTTTATTTTACTCAAGCACGATAACAATATTGTTATTGAAGTCAAGGATTTGTGTGACTTCTGATCGTTTGTGTAGGCATCAAAGTGACTTGTGTGTGTGTTGGCAGAGCGGCATATATTGTTGCTTCTGCTTTTATATAAATAAATAATGTTTGAGTGTTTTAGTGTGCTAACGTTCACTGAAATATGGAATTTTGTCAAAGCTGGAACCAATTATTCATATTTACATTGTTTCTTGCTTTTTTATCCAAACATTTCCATTTACGAACCGTGTTCAAGAACCAATTAAGCGTGTTAGTGGAGGTTTGATCAATTTTGGCGAGTTTAACAAATGTTTTTTTTATTTTACTCAAACACGATAACAATATTGTTATTGAAGTCAAGGATTTGTGTGACTTCTGATCGTTTGTGTAGGCATCAAAGTGACTTGTGTGTGTGTTGGCAGAGCAGCTATATTGTTGCTTTGGCTTTTTCATAAATAAATAATGTTTGAGTGTTTTAGTGTGCTAACGTTCACTAAAATATGGACTTCTGTCAAAGCTGGAACCAATTATTCATATTTACATTGTTTCTTGTTTTTTTATCCAAACATTTCCATTCACGAACCGTGTTCAAGAACCAATTAAGCGTGTCAGTGGAGGTTTCATAAAGTTTGGCGAGTCTAACAAATATTTTCTTCATTTTACTCAAACACGATAACAATATTGTTATTGAAGTTAAGGATTTGTGTGACTTCTGATCGTTTGTGTAGGCATCAAAGTGACTTGTGTGTGTGTGTTGGCAGAGCAGCTATATTGTTGTTTTGGCTTTTATATAAATAAATAATGTTTGAGTGTTTTAGTGTGCTAACGTTCACTAAAATATGGACTTCTGTCAAAGCTGGAACCAATTATTCATATTTACATTGTTACTTGCTTTTTTATCCAAACATTTACATTCACGAACCGTGTTCAAGAACCAATTAAGCGTGTCAGTGGAGGTTTCATAAAGTTTGGCGAGTCTATGAAATATTTTCTTCATTTTACTCAAGCACGATAACAATATTGTTATTGAAGTTAAGGATTTGTGTGACTTCTGATCGTTTGTGTAGGCATCAAAGTGACTTGTGTGTGTGTTGGCAGAGCAGCACATATTGTTGTTTTGGCTTTTATATAAAAAATTAATGTTTGAGTGTTTAGTGTGCTAACGTTCACTAAAATATGGACTTCTGTCAAAGCTGGAACCAATTATTCGTATTTACATTGTTACTTGCTTTTAAATACAAACATTTCCATTTACGAACCGTGTTCAAGAACCAATTAAGCGTGTCAGTGGAGGTTTCATAAAGGTTGGCGAGTCTATTAAATATTTTCTTCATTTTACTCAAACACGATAACAATATTGTTATTGAAGTCAAGGATTTGTGTGACTTCTGATCGTTTGTGTAGGCATCAAAGTGACTTGTGTGTGTGTTGGCAGAGTGGCATATATTGTTGTTTTGGCTTTTTCATAAATAAATAATGTTTGAGTGTTTTAGTGTGCTAACGTTCACTAAAATATGGACTTTTGTTGAAACTGGAACCAATTATTCGTATTTACACTTTCTTGCTTTGTTATACAAACATTTCAATTTACGAACCGCGTTCAAGAACCAATAAAGCGTGTCAGTGGAGGTTTCATAAAGTTTGGCGAGTATAACAAATATTTTCTTCATTTTACTCAAACACGATAACAATATTGTTATTGAAGTTAAGGATTTGTGTGACTTCTGATCGTTTGTGTAGGCATCAAAGTGACTTGTGTGTGTGTTGGCAGAGCGGCATATATTGTTGTTTTGGCTTTTTCATAAACAAATAATGTTTGAGTGTTTTAGTGTGCTAACGTTCACTAAAATATGGACTTCTGTAAAAGCTGGAACCAATTATTCATATTTACATTGTTTCTTGCTTTTTTATCCAAACATTTCCATTCCTGAACCGTGTTCAAGAGCCAATTAAGCGTGTCAGTGGAGGTTTCATAAAGTTTGGCGAGTCTATTAAATATTTTCTTCATTTTACTCAAACACGATAACAATATTGTTATTGAAGTCAAGGATTTGTGTGACTTCTGATCGTTTGTGTAGGCATCAAAGTGACTTGTGTGTGTGTTGGCAGAGCGGCATATATTGTTGTTTTGGCTTTTATATAAAAAATTAATGTTTGAGTGTTTTAGTGTGCTAACGTTCACTAAAATATGGACTTTTGTCAAAGCTGGAACCAATTATTCATATTTACATTGTTTCTTCCTTCGTTATACAAATTTTTCCATTGGATCTCTTTTTATATTTGAGTGTGAATATTTTCCTCATGTTCATCCACACCTGCGTCATAATTATATTTGAATGCACATTGTCAGAGTCCTAAAAAATGATGTTTTCTTTTCTCCCTCGCTTTCCTGGATTCAGGTAAGTGTTTTTTATTGCATTGACAGTGTTTGCAATTCTGCTCCCTCTCATTGTTTCCTGCAACAAAAGTGTTTTTTTCTGTTTAAGAAAAAAAAAGTCATTTTCTTAACGCCATAACCTGCGGTTATTTGCACTGTAGTTAGCGGCCTTGACTCACTGTATTAGCGACGCAATGGCGGACGGCGTGCGTGAAGCATCAGCGAGGTCCCGGTTGAGCTTTAATGAAAGAACTTCCTCCCCGGTGCTCATTCTGCGCTCGCCGCTCTTTGACAGGCTAGAAAGAACATTTGGTCTTCTGTTGCCATGGAGACCATTGTTTTAGTTCCAAGTGCAGCCACTCTTCGCTTTCTTTCAGATCTCACAAAATGTCTGACGCACTTCTGCCTTTTTTTTTTTTTTTTTTGTTCCTGATCATGTTTTTTTGCTGCCTGAGGAGGTTAATTGATGGAGGAAAATGAGCGAGCCTTCAAGAAAAGATAGGCGCGCCTGGCTGTGTTGTTTGTGGTCGGAAAAGGAAGCTCTGCAGCAGTCAAGGATGATAAAGCGATGCAGAGGTTGTACTCTTGTTAGTGTGTGTGTAGATGACAACACACACACACACACACATACTCTTGCATTTCTTGCCTTCTTGAGACCTCCGAAAAATGCCTCCCTCTTTCGGACCACACTTTCTTGATACATAAAGATTTGTATTTACAACATTGATAATATATACATACTATGCAAATATAAAAAAAGTTTGTGGTGAAAATGAGTTGGAATTTCACAAGAAAAAGGTCACAATTTAACAAGGAAAATTTAGAATTTTGACAGTCTTATATTATTTTACTCAACGCAAGTCCAAATTTTACAAAAAAAACTGCACATTTGTGCAATGTTATGATAAAAAAATGGGAATTTTACTTGACACAAAGTCTCAGTTTTAGAAGAAAACTTTAAAATGTTGGCAATACTATAACAATAATCTGAATTTTGCAAGACAAAAGTCATATTTTGCTCCAAAAATTGGCAATTTTTTACAAGAACAACAAAAATAATGGGCATAATTGTGATAAAAGTCAACATTTTATATGACCAAGGTCACGATTTTGCATTACAAAGAAATAATTTTACATAAAAAAGTAATAATTTTACGAGAACATTTTGCAACATTACAGAAACTGAAATAATATGAGGAAAAAGTCGACATATTGTTACAAAAAGACTGCTTTTAGTTGATTTTTTAAATGTATTTATTGTTTGTAATTGTTTTTTAATCTTCATTATTTCCATCCATCAATCCATTTTCTACCGCTTATTCCCTTTGGGGTCGCTGGTACCTATCTCAGCTACAATCGGGTGGAAGGCGGTGTACACCCTGGACAAGTTGCCACCTCATCGCAGGGCATCTTCATTATTTACTTCAAGTTCTTACAGTATGTCTCTGTATACATAATTATTATTTTTTTGTATTAATTTTGGCCAAAGGGGGTGCATTTCAATTTCTTACACACACGTGTTATTTTATATGTTGACCAGGAGGGGAGCACTTAAAATTTTTACACACTCTTGTTATTTCATATGTTGACCAGAGGGGGAGCACTTTTAAAACCGACACACAATCAATTTGAAAAATCACTCCTTTTTAGGACCACCCTTATTTTGATAGATTTTTCCACCAGGGGTGCACATGAGACATTCTCTATTAGATGCAATGATTTTCTGTATTGGGACCCTGATTTATGTCCTAACTTGTTCAAAAGTCCTTATATGGACAGTACTTTTACTTGTTAATGTCTCAAGAAGGGTAGAAATACAAGAACTCACAAACACACACTCTTACATTTCTTACCTTTTTGAGACCTCCGAAAAATGCCTTCCTCTTTAGGACCACACTTTCTTGATATATAAAGATTTGTATTTACAACATTAATAATATATACATACTATGCAAATATTAAAAAAGCTTTTTGTGAAAAATGAGTTGGAATTTCCCAAAAAAAAAAGGACACAATTTCACAAGGAAAAATTAAAATTTTGTCAGTATTATATTTTACTCAACGCAAGTAAAAATTCTACAAGAAAAACTGAACATTTGTGCAATATTATTAAAAAAGTGAGAATTTTACTTGACAAAAAGTCACAGTTTTAGAAGAGAACTTTAAAATAGTAGCAAAACGATAACAATAATCAGAATTTTACATGACAAAAGTCTTAATTTTGCTCCAAAAATTGGCACTATTTTACAATAACAAAATAATGGGCAATATTGTGATTGAAGTCAGAATTTTATAAGACAAACGTCTCCATTTTGCATTGAAATGTAATAATTTTACCAAAAAAAAGTAATAACTTTACAAGAAAATATTGCAACATTACAGAAACCAAAATAATACAAGGAAAAAGTCACTGTTAGAAAAAGGCTGGTTTTAGTTAATTTTTTTGTTTGAATTTTTTGTTTGTAATTATTTTATTAATATTCATTATTTACTTAAAGTTATTACAGTATTTTATTTTTTTTAATAAATTTTGGCCAAAGGGGGCGCATTCCAATTTCCTACACACACTTGTTATTTCATATGTTGAATAGAGGGGGAACACTTTTAAAACCAACACACAGTCAATTTGAAAAATCACTCCTTTTTAGAACAACCCTAATTTTAAAAGATATCACCACCAGGGGTGCGAAGGAGACATTCCGTATTGGGACCATGATTTGGGTCCTAACTTGTTCACACCTCCTCATATGGACGCTACTTTTCCTTGTTGATGTCTAAAGAAGGGTAGAAATACAATAACACACACACACACACTTGTAAGTGTTACCTTTTTGAGACCGCCGAAAAAGGCCTACCTCTTCAGGACCACCCTTTCTAGATATATAAATAATTGTATTTACAATATTAATAATATATACATACTACGCAAATATAAAAAAAGTTTGTTGTGAAAAATGAGTTGGAAATTTTCAAGAAAAAGGTCACACTTTTACAAGGAAAACTTAGAATTGTGTATAATATTTTACTCAACGCAAGTCCAAATTTTACAAGAAAAACTGAACATTTGTGCAATATTATGATAAAAGTGGGAATTTTACTCGACAAAAAGTCACAGTTTTAGAAGAACACTTTAAAATGTTGGCAATACTATAACAATAATCTGAATTTTACATAAGTCATAATTTTGCTCCCAAAATTGGCACTATTTTACAAGAACAACACAAAAATGGGCAATTTTGTGATAAAAGTCAGAATTTTATATGACCAAGGTCATGATTTTGCATTAAAAAGTAATAATTTTTCGAGAAAATGCTGCAACATTACAGAAACTGAAATAATATGAGGAAAAAGTCGACACATTGTTAGAAAAAGACTGCTTTTTGTTGATTTTTTAAAAGTATTTATTTTTTTTAAATTGTTTTTTAGTCTTCATTATTTCCATCCATCCATCCATTTCCTACCGCGTATTCCCTTTTGGGTCGAGGGGGGCGCTGGTGCCTATCTCAGCTACAATCGGCCGGAAGGCGGGTTACACCATGGACAAGTTGTCACCTCATCGCAGGGCATCTTCATTATATACTTCAAGTTATTACAGTATGTCTATACACATATTTATATATTTTTTTTAATTAATTTTGGCCAAAGGGGGTGCATTTCAATTTCTTACACACACGTGTTATTTTATGTTGACCAGGAGGGGAGCACATCAAATTTTTACACACACTTGTTATTTCATATGTTGACCAGAGGGGGAGCACTTTTAAAACCGACACACAGTCAATTAGAAAAATCACTCCTTTTTAGGACCACCCTCATTTTGATAGTTTTTTTCCACCAGGGGTGCAAATGAGCCATTCTCTATTAGATGCAATGATTTTCCGTATTGGGACCATTATTTATGTCCTAACTTGTTCACACCTCCTCATATGGAAGCTACTTTTCCTTGTTAATGTCTCAAGAAGGGTAGAAATACAAGAACTCACACACACATACTTTTGCATTTCTTACCTTCTTGAGACCTCCGAAAAATGCCTACCTCTTTAGGACCACACTTTCTTGATAGACAAAGATTTGTATTTACAACATTAATAATATATACATACTATGCAAATATAAAAAAAGCTTGTTGTGAAAAATGAGTTGGAATTTCCCCCCAAAAAAGGACACAATTTCACAAGGAAAAATTAAAATTTTGGCAGTATTATATTTTACTCAACGCAAGTCCAAATTTTACAAGAAAAACTGAACATTTGTGCAATATTATGATAAAAGTGGGAATTTTACTCGACAAAAAGTCACAGTTTTAGAAGAACACTTTAAAATGTTGGCAATACTATAACAATAATCTGAATTTTACATAAGTCATAATTTTGCTCCCAAAATTGGCACTATTTTACAAGAACAACACAAAAATGGGCAATTTTGTGATAAAAGTCAGAATTTTATATGACCAAGGTCATGATTTTGCATTAAAAAGTAATAATTTTTCGAGAAAATGTTGCAACATTACAGAAACTGAAATAATAAGAGGAAAAAGTCGACACATTGTTAGAAAAAGACTGCTTTTTGTTGATTTTTTAAAATGTATTTATTGTTTGTAATTGTTTTTTAGTCTTCATTATTTCCATCCATCCATCCATTTCCTACCGCTTATTCCCTTTTGGGTCAAGGGGGGCGCTGGTGCCTATCTCAGCTACAATCGGGCGGAAGGCGGGTTACACCATGGGCGAGTTGCCACCTCATCGCTGGGCATTTTCATTATATACTTCAAGTTATTACAGTATGTCTATATACATATTTAATATTTATTTTGTATTAAATTTGGCCAAAGGGGGTGCATTTCAATTTTTTACACACACGTGTTATTTTATATGTTGACCAGGAGGGGAGCACATCAAATTTTTACACACACTTGTTATTTCATATGTTGACCAGAGGGGGAGCACTTTTAAAACCGACACACAGTCAATTAGAAAAATCACTCCTTTTTAGGACCACCCTCATTTTGATAGATTTTTCCACCAGGGGTGCAAATGAGCCATTCTCTATTAGATGCAATGATTTTCCGTATTGGGACCATTATTTATGTCCTAACTTGTTCACACCTCCTCATATGGAAGCTACTTTTCCTTGTTAATGTCTCAAGAAGGGTAGAAATACAAGAACTCACACACACATACTTTTGCATTTCTTACCTTCTTGAGACCGCCGAAAAATGCCTTCCTCTTTAGGACCACCCTTTCTTGATAGACAAAGATTTGTATTTACAACATTAATAATATATACATACTATGCAAATATAAAAAAAGCTTGTTGTGAAAAATGAGTTGGAATTTCCCCCCCAAAAAGGACACAATTTCACAAGGAAAATTTAACATTTTGGCAGTATTATAATATTTTACTCAACGCAAGTACAAATTCTACAAGAAAAACTGAACATTTGTGCAATATTATTAAAAAAGTGAGAATTTTACTTGACAAAAAGTCACAGTTTTAGAAGAAAACTTTAAAATGGTAGCAATACGATAACAATAATCAGAATTTTACATGACAAAAGTCTTAATTTTGCTCCAAAAATTGGCACTATTGTACAATAACAAAATAATGGGCAATCTTGTGATTGAAGTCAGAATTTTATAAAACAAACGTCTCCATTTTGCATTGAAATGTAATAATTTTACCAAAAAAAAGTAATAACTTTACAAGAAAATATTGCAACATTACATAAACCAAAATAATACAAGGAAAAAGTCATTGTTGGAAAAAGGCTGATTTTAGTTGATTTTTTTGTTTGAATTTTTTGTTGGTAATTGTTTTATTAATATTCATTATTTACTTGAAGTTATTACAGTATGTCTCTGTATACATATGTAATTTATTTTTTTTATAAATTTTGGCCAAAGGGGGCGCATTCCAATTTCCTAAACACACTTGTTATTTCATATGTTGAATAGAGGGGGAGCACTTTTAAAACCAACACACAGTCAATTTGAAAAATCACTCCTTTTTAGGACCACCCTTATTTTGATAGATTTCTCCACCAGGGGTGCGAAGGAGACCATCCGTATTGGGACCATGATTTGGGTCCTAACTTGTTCACACCTCCTCATATGGACGCTACTTTTCCCTGTTGATGTCTCAAGAAGGGTAGACATACAAGAACACACACACATTCATATTTAGCGTACTGCTCGAAGAGTCTGTGACTGAAGTCCATAGTCGGAGAAAAACATGGACTCACTAACTCGGACGACTACCGTCATGTAGTTTCAGGCTCGGCGAGGTCTCTGGGATCCTGCACACGTTTGATCGGCATGCTCCGCCGTGTTCTGAAGGGGGGGGGGGGAAAGGTGCATGTTTGAGGTGTGCTGCCGTTGTTATATAAGCCCGCCTTGACACCAGGCTTTTTCCGCAGAGACGACAGCCTCGTCTTTTTTTATTTATTTTTTTTCTTTTCCTCGCTCGCCTATTTCACATTTTTCTGCTGCTGCATCCTTACGCACAGCCTATTATTTTATTATTAGAAGCTTTCAGATGGAAGTCATATACTTGCTACACAGCCGTAGTAAAAGAGTAAATAGTAGGACACATACAGTAAGGAGGACTACTGACTACTGACTGCGACAAGAATTGAGTCATTGAATATGGATTTTCATACCGATGAATCTTGACCTACATTTACCATAACAATCTACAAGGTTAATAAAGTCTGCATCTCATTTTTCCCCTCCATCCGTCTTCCTTTTGTAATTCAAGCTTTTTAGTACACATGCAGTCATGCTCAAAAGTTTACATACACTTGTAAAGAACATAATGTCATGGCTGTCTCGAGTTTCCAATTATTTTTACAACTCTTATTTTTTTGTGATAGAGTGATTAAAGCACATACTTGTTGGTCACAAAAAAAAGTTAAAGTTAAAGTACCGATGATAGTCGCACACGCACAAGGTGTGGTGAATTTTGTCCTCTGCATTTGACTCATCTCCTTGTTTAATCCAATCAATCCAATCCAATCCACTTTATTTATATAGCACATTTAAACAACAAAGTGCTGCACAGCCAGGTTAAAAACAATATTAAAAAAAACAAAAAAACAATATTATGCTCTACCAATGACTGAATAAAACAAAAAATAAATAAAAATAAAACCAATAAAAACAAATATGATTAAAAACTATTTTAAAGGGTAAAATCAATTAAAACAGTAAAATAAAAATCAAAGTGTATAAAAAACACAGAGGACCACACAACTCACGTAGTGTTAAAAAGCCAAAGAATAAAAGTTTACCCCCTTGGAGGTGAGGGGAGCAGTGGGCAGAAGCAGTGGCCACGCCCGGGAATCATTTTTGGTGATTCAACCCCCGATTCCAACCCTTGATGCTGAGTGCCAAGCAGGGAGGTAATGGGTACCATATTTATAGTCTTTGGTATGACTCGGCCGGGGTTTGAACTCACAACCTACCGATCTCAGGGCGGACACTCTAACCACTAGGCCAGATTCATGAAGTTTGGTTGTTTTATGAATTTATTATGGTTCTACAGAAAATGTGAGCAAATATGCTGGGTCAAAAGTATACGGTGGAGAGACGGAGCCGACGGTCCGACAGCGGGGCGGGGCATGCTGCAGCCCTGCCCAAGATGGCGGCAAGGAGGCCGTGAATGTGGCTGAGTCAAACCTGCTCAAAGCAAGATGCCAAATGTGACAGTCTTAAGCCTTTGTCGTGCGGGTTGAATGGACCACCCAGGAAGGACATCTTGGTTTAAGCAGGTTTGACTCTTTTATTTTTTTAAATAAGCTTTGTCTTCAGATCGGGGCGCTTTTCAGCTCCTTCTCTCCTGCTCGCTCCTCGCTCGCTTTCAGCCGGCTGCATCGTCGCTGTCTTCGGCTCTCTTGTCTCGCTCTTTGTTGCTCTCGCTCTTCACGTTCTGCTGCAGGCTCTCCAACTCCTTCTGCCCCGATTTCTCCTCCTTCTCCCCTTTTATGCAGCGTAAGGAGAACTGTTAATTGTCTGCCAGTGCGCGATCCACACATCTGAATTATATTGCGGCGTCTCCGCTCAGACGATTCTCCGCCTCCTTGTCGCCATCTTGGGCAGGGCTGCAGCGTGCAGCCATCGGGCCGTCCGCTCTGCCTCTCCACATATACATACAGCAATGTTAATATTTGCCTACATGTCTCTTGGCAAGTTTCACTGCAATAAGGCGCTTTTGGTAGCCATCCACAAGCTTCTGCTTGAATTTTTGACCACTCCTCTTGACAAAATGTGTGTAGTTCAGCTAAATGGGTTGTTTTTTTCTGACATGGGCTTGTTTCTTCAGCATTGTCCACACGTTTAAGTCAGGACTTTGGGAAGGTGATTCTAAAACCTTCATTCTAGCCTGAATTAGCCATTACTTTACCACTTTTGAAGTGCGTTTGGGGGTCTTTGTCCTGTTGGAACACCCAACTGCGCCCAAGACACAACCTCCAGGCTCATGACTTTAGCTTGTCCTGAAGAATTTGGAGGTAATCCTGCTTTTTCATTGTCCCATTTACTCTCTTAAAGCACCAGTTCCATTGGCAGCAAAACAGGCCCAAAGCATAATTCTACCACCATCATGCTTGACGATAGGATTGGTGTTCATGGGATTAAAGGCCTCACCTTTTCTCCTCCAAACATATTGCTGGGTATTGTGGCCAAACAACTCAATTCTTGTTTCATCTGACATCACATGGACAAAGAAAAGACCTTTTGGAGGAAAGTTCTGCGGTCAGATGAAACAAAAATTGAGCTGTTTGGCCACAATACAGAATAAGAGTTGTAGAAATGATTGGAAACTCAAGACAGCCATGACATTATGTTCTTTACAAGTGGATATAAACTTAGATAGTTTTCCAGCCAGTCTTGTGTTTACAGACCAACATTCACTTTTTAATTATTTAATGGAGTGTGTGTGTGCAGCCATGAAACAACTTTAGTGTTTGTTTCTTGGAGGAACGCAAGCTCAAATCCTTTCAAACGTGGGCCGTAGTCTTCCCGGTTCTCCAGCAGAAGTGTAGTAGAGGCTTTGAGACAGCTCGGGTTCTTCTGGGGGGAAAAAAAAAAAACGCTGCTTCACTCTGCGAGGGGAGGGGCACTGGCATTCTATCACTTTGGACGTGACTCTGAGGCTTTGACAGCAGGTAGGCGAGTACGCCAGCGGTCCCACATGGCGTGGCGGATGCGGCACCTCATGCATCAAACATATGAGGTGAAGCCTCCGGGGGGCTTCCAATGGGAGTTCAGTCCACCGTGCAGAGTCCGCCATGAGGTCGCAGGAAGTGCACTACCTTTGTCAATATACATTTTTTCAATATCCCACTACTGGACAATAGCATGGCATTGATATATTCTCAGAATATTAACTTTTTGTGAACGTGGGTATCATTATAGTCAAAACACCAATAACAGCATGCAGAGTAAAATAGGAGCCAATTTTTTGTTATTTACTATGGGCTAGTAATAAAAACAGTTAATCGATGTCATTAAAACTAGCACCAGTATAGTGTAAAAACAAAATTGCCTCTATATTGAAGCTATTATCATATATATATATATATATATATATATATATATATATATATATATATATATATATATATATATATATATATATATATATATATAAAACAAAGCGATTGCAAAAGGACTGCCCACCCCCAGACTAAACGACTCTGAAACCAATAAGGAATGCAACTGTCGCAAGAAACCTGATTGGACATCAGTCGTTTACCAAGCAAAGGTAACACGCAAGGACATTAACACATCCGACACGTACGTAGGATTAACCGAAGGAGCGTTCAAAACAAAATGGAACAATCACAAGGCCTCCTTTAGAAACCAGACTTTGCGGAATTCTACAGAACTCAGCAAGCACATTTGGAACCTCAAAGACAATAGTGTTGAATATTCAATAACATGGCAAATTATTGCATCCAGCACACCTTACAACAGTGGTAATAAAAGATGCAACCTATGCTTGAAAGAGAAACTGTTTAGTATGTATCATCCAGACCTGTCATCCCTCAACAAGCGTAGTGAAATCATTTCAACATGCCGCCACAGACGGAAACACCTCCTAGGTAACACATGAGCCAATTACCACGCCCCTACGCCTGCCTGTACCCACCCACTCTGTGCCCTATATAAACCATTGTATGTGAATGCTTCCATTACAATCTCCCGATGATTGAGGGAACCCCTCATGAAACAGTTCTTGTGATTTTTCCCACACCTACATATTGCGCTCTACCACGGTATCGAGCACTATTCTCTGGTTAATCCAATCAAGATATATATATATATATATATATATATATATATATATATATATATATATATATATATATATATATATATATATAATTTATGACACCAAAAGACTTCCAAAGTTTGCTGATAAATAGATACGATCAAAAAAGTATATTTTAAGAGTTAATGAGCAAGCCGGTCGCGTGATCCTTGACGTACAGGAGGAACCGCATACCCCTTCCCCGTCCACAACGATGCTAATCAAGCTCATCAATTGTGAGAGACGACGACGATTAATTTGGGGAAAAAGTGATAACCCAGAACTTCATATTTTTGAGCCCGAACACAAAGAGGATGAGCGATAGGTTTCAGAAGCCGAGTGACACTATAGCCGTTTTTTTCAACATTTTTTGAACCAAGGCCAAATTTTTGTGTTGACAAAAATCCGGAGGCACACCACCAGCAGAAATCATTAAAAAAAATAAACTCAGTGGATAGTAAAAAGTCGTTGGATATGAATTTAAACCGTAACCAAGCAGGCATCACTATAGCTCTTGTCTCAAAGTAGGTGTACTGTCACCACCGGTTACATCACACCAAGACTGATTTGGACCTGTTTGCTGTTTTCATGTGTGTAGTGTTTTACTTCCAGTCTTGCGCTCCTATTTTGGTGGCTTTTTCTCTTTTTTCGGTATTTTCCTGTAGCAGTTTCATGTCTTCCTTTGAGCCATATTTCCGGCATCTACTTTGTTTTATTCCAGTTTGTTTATCCTTCTTTATGGGGGGGACACTGTTGATTATCATTTCATGATCGGATGTACTTTGTGAATGTCGTCTTTGCTCCACAGTAAGTCTTTGCTGTCGTCCAGAATTCTGTTTTTGTTTACTTTGTAGCCAGTTCAGTTGTAGTTTCGTTCTGCATAGCCTTCCCTAAGCTTCAATGCATTTTCTTAGCGGCACTCACCTTTTGTTTATTTTTGGTTTAAGCACTAGACACCTTTTTAGCTGCACACTGCGTCTCGCTGTTTCCGAAATCTACAAAGCAATTAGCTACTGGCTGCCACCTACAGTATCATGTTAGACCCGCTCGACATCCATTGCTTTCGGTCCCCTAGAGGGGGGGGGTTGCCCACATCTGAGGTCCTCTCCAAGGTTTCTCATAGTCAGCATTGTCACTGGCGTCCCACTGGATGTGAATTCTCCCTGCCCACTGGGTGTGAGGTTTTCCTTGCCCTTTTGTGGGTTCTTCCGAGAATGTCATAGTCGTAATGGTTTGTGCAGTCCTTTGAGACATTTGTGATTTAGGTCTATATAAATAAACATTGATTGATTGATTGATTGATACTGATATGGAAGAGTATTACACGGTTACTCTGCTGAGCTCTAGACAGCACCGACACTCAACAACACATCATTTGCAGACCATAACTACTGGTTTGCAAAAAATATTTTTAACCAAAACAGGGGAAATCACATAATCTCCTGAAGCACACCAGACAATATCTTACGGCACGCTAGTGTGCCGCGGCACAGTGGTTAAAAAACACTGCACTATAGCATCCGCAGCATTGTTCTATTTTTAAACAAAGAAAACAATCTGAGATTGTCTTTATTTTTAAGTTATCGTGCCTTGATTTTACCGATCCGGCTAACTTGGGAGTAGATTTTTCTCCATGTCGCCCCCATCTAAACATATTTTAGAGCATGTGACGCAAAAACAGCAATTGCAACAAAAAAACAAACAATGGATGTTCAGAGTTCAGCTTTTGAGCGAAAAAAACAACAAATGCTAATAATTTGCGGACTATCGTGCAAACTGGAATCTCCGTATTGGCTCCTTTTAGACGGCAAGACAGATACTGCCAAATGAAAGAGGAGAGCAGGAAAGGACAGACCACGGCCGCGGTGACGAGCGCCTTGTGAAAAGCTGAGATGAAAGAAGATGAAATGATTAATGTGCGCGTGGCAGCATTAGCGGTAGTGACATGATTATGTGTTGCGGATGACAGAAAACACACGCTGACAATGTCATTATGCGCCAAAACGGATTAGATGACGGGGCAGAGACGTGGTCTCTCTTATCTTTCCGAGGACTTTGCATTGATGTGTCACGCGGGAATTAATTAGGAATTATGATCCGCATCGTCACGTCGTGGCAGCATTTACGGCCTTGTGGGAGCGCACCTATCCTGTTCCTAATCCCCGTTTAAATGAAGCTTACCTTCCGCATCTTGCTGGAGTTTCCTTGAACCCAGAGGTGTGCAAACATTGTCCATCCCAGGGCTGCTCACCACCAAAGGAAGGATGTGAGTCACTTCGGTTCAGTTTCAGTTTATTTGGACCTTGCATACGATACAATGTAATGCGTCACACGATTCCAGTTTCATAACAGCACGTCCGGAAAGGAGTAGGAAGAAGCAGAGTGTATTTAATCCCACCCCCTTTTCATACCAGAGCAGTTTTATCCAATGTCCTTGTTCTCTGTAACAAATAAATAATAAATAAATATGCCTTCCATTGCAAAAACGGAAATCTAAGTAAGATGAAATTCCTCAAAAAAGGGTGATATTTGCTTATTTTACGTCTGATAAGATAATTCTTCTCACTAAGCAGATTTTATGTTAGTCTTTCACTTGTTTTAAATGTTTTGTTCTTAAAGGATCTCAGTAAGATATTACAGCTTGTTGCTGAGATTATATGAGCTATATTGAGTTTGGACTTGGACATGGGGTTGTTTCTCCGATGCAAAGGATAGTTGGCACGAGCGAGACGTGAACGTGAGCACATTTTAATTGATTCCTCACAAAAACAAACTGCAAACAAAGGGCGCGCACAATGGCGGAGAACAAACTTGACTAATGAAAAACAAAAGGCTAACGTAAAGGCTACAAACATAAAACAAAAACACTTGCACTGTGGCATGAATAACAAAACTAGCACTGAGGCATAAATACAAAACTTACGTGGCGTGGACAAAATGAACAGCATAGCAAGGCATGAAGCAGATGAGAAATATAGGTGAATGTAAAGTTGCCAGACTGAACACTTGGTAACTGTGGCTTAAATAATAGCTATGATAATGATTAACAGGTGTGAAAACTGAGGACCGGGGCGTGACTTGGGGACAAGGTGGAAACTAATGAGTTACTATGGAAACAAAGAAAACAAGGAAGTGCCAAAGCCGGAAAAAACTGAACGTGACCAAAACAAAACATGATCCAAAGGCGTGACAAAAACATGCTTGAAACTAGAATATCAATTGTTGCAAAACTGTGTCATCAACATTAACAAGTATAAAACTACTTTTTTAAAGCAATCATTTCTTATTTCAAGCATGAAAAAAAAAATCATGACTTTGACACAATTGTGTCTCAAAATTAAAACAGATGACAGCCAAATGGACTTTGCTGTTTTATTTTCAATGAAACAATAGAAATTAGGTTCTCCTGTAGTAGTACAGTTGGCACAGTACAGTAAACCGACAGTCAATATTTAAACATTTAACATTCCTAACAATTTTGAACAGAAATAGTTCATGCATATTAAGATAAATTCTTCAAAATGACAATAAAAACAATTTTGGCCGAGGACCGGGCTGTATATATGCGCACTAATTGACTGAAAGAGCACGCACGTTCCGTGATGATGTCATGCTGTCGATGAAAAAATGCATTTTTATACAATATGATTTGTCTGAGCAGCTAGGAGACCCCGAGAGTAACAAGCGCTTGCCTTGTTGTCTTTCCATTAAGAACAATAAATTAGTTTTTAGTATAAGTTTGCTGCTTTCTAGAAATGTAATATCATTATGTCAAGATAATAGCACTAGCATTTACTTCATTTAAGAATATTTTTCAACATATTGAGCAAAAAGATCTCTTTTTTTTTTCTTCCAAATAAAAGTGCACTTGTTATTAGTGAGAATATACTTAATTTAAGGTATTTTTGGCTTCATTCAGGTTAGCTAATTTTGCTTGTTTGGGAAAGTCTTGACAAGCCACATTTTCTTGTTTTATTGGCAGATCATTTTGCTTAGTTCAAGTAAAATACCCTTCATTTTTGTATTTTTTTTTTTCTTGTTTTTGAACAATGACTTTTTGCAGTGTAGGCGTACAAATATTAAATACATAAACAATCTTTGTCTCAATGCAAAAAAGGATTCAAAATGTTGATCGTAATTCCTGTTCTGTGTACTTAGTGAACACTTGTAGTTTGAACAGTCTCTTAAAGTGAATCATATTGCTGCTTTGTTTCATTTCTTTGCTTAATCCATCATTTAACTCCACATTCTGATATACTAAAGGTTTTAAGTGTTGTACGTGCATACAGATGTTTTAAATTAGATGTTCCTCTAAGGTTATACTTCCATTTTTTTTTTAACGGTAACAGTTCGACATGCCACCTCAGTAGAAGCATTTAAGTCTCACCTTAAAACTCATTTGTATATTCTAGCCTTTAAATAGACTCCCTTTTTAGACCAGTTGATCTGCCGTTTCTTTTCTTTTTCTTATATGTCCCACTCTCCCTTGTGGAGGGGGTCCGATCCGATCCGGTGGCCATGTACTGCTTGCCTGTGTATCGGCTGGGGACATCTCTGCGCTGCTGATCCGCCTCCGCTTGGGATGGTTTCCTGCTGGCTCTGCTGTGAACGGGACTCTCGCTGCTGTGTTGGATCCGCTTTGGACTGGACTCTCGCGACTGTGTTGGATCCATTGTGGATTGAACTTTCACAGTATCATGTTAGACCCGCTCGACATCCATTGCTTTCCTCCTCTCCAAGGTTCTCATAGTCATTATTGTCACCGACGTCCCACTGGGTGTGAGTTTTCCTTGCCCTTATGTGGGCCTACCGAGGATGTCGTGGTGGTTTGTGCAGCCCTTTGAGACACTAGTGATTTAGGGCTATATAAGTAAACATTGATTGATTGATTGATTATATTTCTCTTCTTTAGTTGAGAAGAATTGTTGTATATTCTTGACTAGCAGGTTATAGTTTGCTTTGTAGCTGTTTGCAAATGCACCAAATCATTGAATTTCAAGTTTTTTGGGTGTGTTTTGGACATTTGGACAAAAATAGTTTCAAGCATGTTTCACTCAATATAGGTAAAAATCTCAACAAGCTGTAATATCTTACTGAGATCATTCAGGACCAAAACACTTCAAACAAGTAGAACACTCAACAATAAAGTCTGCTTAGTGGGAAGAATTATCTTATCAGACAGAAAATGAGCAAATATCACCCTTATTTGAGATATATCATCTTTCTTAGATTTCAGTTTTTGCAGTGTATTGTCACCAAATAGCATTATTTTGGTTTTACTGAGTACGTTAAAGATGCTGATTTCACTCCAATGTGCTGAATTATTGGAACGAAACATCTTATTTCTGAGTCACCCTCCTGCGACCCAGCAATGCGTGTTTGTTATCTCGGCTTTATCCCCCGACACAGAACACTGCAACATCGATAAAAACCTGTCATGAGGGCGATCTGTGACGATTAGTCGATTAAAACGATGAGAAAAATGATTTGCTTCACAAATCCCAAACCAGTGAAGTTGGCACGTTGTGTAAATGGTAAATAGAAAGAGAATACAATTATTTGCAAATCTTTTCAACTTATATTCAATTGAATGGACTGCAAAGACAAGATACTTAATGTTCACACTGAAACATTAAATTTTTCTTTGCAAATAATCATTAACTTAGAATTTAAATGGAAGCAACACATTGCAAACAAGTTGTCACAGGGGCATTTTCACCACTGTGTACCATGGCCTTTCCTTTTAACAACACTCAGAAAACGTTTGGGAACTGAGGAGACACATTTTTGAAGTTTTTCAGATGGAATTCTTTCCCATTCTTGCTTGATGTACCGCTCATTAGTCCGGGGTCTCCCTCATATTATTTTAGGCTTCATAATGCACCACACATTTTCAATGGGGGACAGGTCTGGACTACAGGCAGGCCAGTCTAGTACCCGCACTTTTTTAATATGAAGCCACGCTTTGCATCGTTTTGCTGAAATAAGCAGGGGCAACATATGTTGCTTGGATGGCAACATATGTTGCTCCAAGACCTGTATGTACCTTCCAGCATTAATGGTGCCTTCACAGATGTGTAAGTTACCCATGCTTTGAGCACTAATACACCCCCATACCATCACACATCCTGCCTTTTGAACTTTGCGCCTAGAACAATCCGCATGGTTCTATTCCTCTTCGTTCCAAAGGACACGACGTCCACAGTTTCCAAAAACTATTTGAAATGTGGACTGCTCGGACAACAGAACACTTTTAGGCTATGCGTCAATCCATCTTAGATGAGCTATGGCCCAGCGAAGCCGGCGGGGATTTCTGGGTGTTGTTGATAAATTACTTTCGCTCTGTATAGTAGAGTTTTAACTTGCACTTACAGATGCAGCGACCAGCTGTACTTACTGACAGTGGTTTTCTGGAGTGTTCCTGAGCCCGTGTGGTGATATCCTTTACACACTGATGTCTGTCTTTGATTTATGTATATATTTTTTTATTTTTTTCATTATTTTGAATCAATTAGGAATTGTTACAAATAATACTGGTGATTATTCTGATTTTTTTTTTTTCTTGAGACCCTTACATGGTCCTATGCGGGTGCACCTCACTGAGAAACATCACTTCCCACTTCCTTCCAAGGCGCCTTCCTTGCCTCATCGGAGAAAAGTCAGGAGCAGTTTCGGTGCTCAGTGCTTGCACATGGCAGGAAATTGAAATGCTGATATAAGGAGTAGCCTGGGAGAAGATAGAGGGGCTATAACAGCCACCGAAATTGCCCCGCTGTGATGAGAGCCGGAGACATATCTGCTCGGACACCAGGGAGTTCCTCCCGTGGCCAATCAGGAGGCCCGTTCCCATCTTTTAGCCTTCATCTTGATTCAGTGTCAACACCGGCCTTATGAATACTTTTTTTTTTTTTAAATTGCATTCCTTCACCGAGGATTTAATTCACTTCACAAATAAATGATGACCGTCTCTTTGCGAAAGACTCCCGGGAACAAGAATCCGAACCGTGTTTTTTTTTCTTTATTCAGCCGAAGTGTTGTTCGGCCTTCTAGCTGTCCATAGCGTTTCTACTCGTATGGATTTTACATTCATCTCTCCAAGCAACGTTTACAAGTTTAAAAGTCTACTGAAATGAGATGTTCTTATTTAAACGGGGATAGCAGATCCATTCTATGTGTCATACTTGATCATTTCGCGATATTGCCATATGTTTGCTGAAAGGATTTAGTAGAGAACATCGACGATAAAGTTCGCAACTTTTGGTCGCTAATAAAAAAGCCCTGCCTGTACCGGAATTAGCAGACGATGTGTGCGTGACGTCACCGGTGTGAGGGCTCCTCACATCTGAAAATTGATTACAATCATAGACACCAGCAGCGCAAGCGATTCTGACCGAGAAAGCGACAATTTCCCCATTAATTTGAGCGAGGATGAAAGATTCGTGGATGAGGAAAGTTAGAGTGACGGAATAGAAAAAAAAAAGTAATGTGCAGTGGGAGCGATTCAGATGTTATTAGACACATTTACTAGGATAATTATGGAAAATCCCGTATCTGCTTATTGTGTTAATAGTGTTTTAGTGAGATTATAAAGTCATACCTGAAAGTCGGAGGGGTGCGGTGACCGCCAGAGTCTCTGAGAGAATTAAGCCTATGGAGGAGCCAAGATGACAGCTGCTGCACAAGTTTTCGGTAAGAGCCGACTTAATATCACATCTTTCTCATCCCAAAAATTGCTGGTTGACATGTGGTAGAGAAACATGTTCACTAAAGCTTCACAAAAAAGAAACACTGGCAGTGTTTCGGTTGCTAAAGGCAACTGCAATCCACTGCATTCCACCAGCAGCATTCTTCTTTGACGTCTCCATTATTAATTGAACAAATTGCAAAAGATTCAGCAACACAGATGTCCAAAATACTGGGTAATTATGCGATAAAAAGAGACGACTTTTAGCTAAAAATGTCCGCTCAACCAATAACGTCACAAACACGCGTCATCATTCTGCAACGTTTTGAACAAGAAACTCCGTGGGAAATTTAAAATTATAATTTAGTAAACTAAAAAGGCCGTATTGGCATGTGTTGCAATGTTAATATTTCATCATTGATATATAAACTATCAGACTGCGTGGTCGCTAGTAGTGGCTTTCAGTAGGCCTTTAACAACTATAACTAAATCTGCAATACTCTGAAAAGAAGTGTTTTCATGCATATTTGTACATGCTTAAAAAAAAAAATAACGTTGTTAGCACTAGCTAACATGCTAAAACGTGTACAACGGCGACTTCTGTTTTGTTTGGTCAGCCGTTTTACTGCCGTGTTAGAGACACCATTTGAAATAACTAATTTCACACCAGGGAGTTCCTCCCGTGGCCAATCAGGAGGCCCGTTGCCATCCTTTAACCTGCTCAGTGGCCTAGTGGTTAGAGTGTCCGCCCTGAGATCGGTAGCTTGTGAGTTCGAACCCCGGCCGAGTCATACCAAAGACTATAAAAATGGGAGAGATTACCTCCCTGCTTTGCACTCAGCATCAAGGGATAGAATTGGGGGTTAAATCTCCAAAAGATGATTCCCGGGCGTGGCCCCCACTGCTGCTCACTGCTCCCCTCACCTGAACAAGGGGATGGGTTAAATGCAGAGGACATATTTCATCACAAATAGTGTGTGTGTGACAATCATTGGTACTTTAACTTAACTTTAGCCTTCATCTTGATTCAGTGTCAACACCGGCCTTATAAAGTCTTAAAAATTAAAAACAAGCCTTTAATTCACTTCACGAATAAATGATGCCCGTATTTTTGCGAAAAACTCCCGGAAACAAGAATCCGAACCGTGTTGTTTTCTTTGTTCAGCCGAAGTATTGTTTTAGTTTCACAAATTCCTCAGCAAATTCGCCGAAACGACACCATGGCGTTAATGAGTCTGTATAGCTGATTGGAGAGCTAGCTTCCGGATTAGTGGGTCCATGACGATGACTTCAGTTTTGTTGGATCAGCCGTTTTACTGCCCTGTTACAGACACCGTTTGGAATACTCTAATTTCACACCGGGGGAGTTCCTCCCGTGGCCGATCAGGAGGCGCGTTCCCATCCTTTAGCTTTCATCTTGATTCAGTGTCAACACCAGCCTTATGAATACTTAAAAAAAAAAAAAAAATGCATTTAATTAATTTCACAAATAAATGATGGCGGTCTTTTTGCGAGAGACTCCGGTGAACAAGAATCTGAGGGTTTGTTGAACCGAACTGTTGTTCAGTCTTCTAGCGGTCGACAGAGATAGATGTATACATATATCCATATTTAAAAGTTACTTATTTTTAAACTGTAGTCATATTTGAAATAGTTAGTGTTCCATCTGGTACTTTTCTTTATCTCATGACCGATGGTACACTGTAGACTACCTTGAGCTTGGAATATAAGAAGTAGCCATAACTCCCTTCTTATCACTCCCTGTCCTAGGCTTAGGAGAAGAATAGATATGTGACATATTTAAAAAGACAGGACTTCCGTAGTGTTTTCAGATCAACTTGGACCGTGCGATTTGAATGTGTTGTTCATAGTTAGGTCTCCCCAAAGCTTTGGAATAGAATGTCAAAATACCTATTCTGTCTGGGATTCATTTAAAATCAGCTTATGTGTCATCAAAAGAACTTGGGGTAGACCAGCAACTTAAATTCCTTCGGAGGAACATCTGGTCCAAACGCAACACTGTCCATAGCGTTCCTACTTATATGGATTCTACATTCATCTCTCCAAGCATCGTTTACAAGTTTAACAATTATAACTAAAACTGCAATACTCTGAATAGAAGTGTTTTGTATGCATATTTGTACGTATTTTCATGTACAAAACATATTTTCTCCGAGCCGGGCCTCGGCGGTTACATGGTCAACGTTGTGCATTAGCTTTGTCACGCAATGTCACTCTCAGTCAGTCCGCCTCCTGTTTCCCATTAATAATTCCAATTTTATGCTGATGAGTACACACCCGCAGCCCAAATTGGATAAGACGGGGGGGGGAAGGGGAGCCTCCTAGGAAATGTGCTCCTCAAAAGCCATTTGATGAGTGAAGACATGCTGAGATTTGTTGACACTGCTGTTTACACCCCGGCTGTGTGGCAAATAGCTTGTTGTTTTACGAGAAGGTGTAAGAGACATGGGAGGCTGCACCGGAGAGTCCCAATTCAATAATCCGAACGGGTGGCAGGACCGGATCCAAACCGCGTGTGGGTTTTTATATCCGAGCGAGCTGTAATAAAATGTATTCCCGCGTACTCGTTCTAAATTTAACGTTCGGGTTTCAGTCGTGTTGCATCACAACAATGGTTGACGTGTTCGAGGTGAAATACTTTCTCGCGCTTGCGTGATGAGCGGCGCCTGTTTATGGAGGACCTAGGTCTCCGTGTGCAGGACTGGACTGCAGGGCGAGTGTGCGGGCCGTGCGTTTCCCACCTAGGCCTTAAAGGCCTATGAAATGAGATTTTATTATTTAAACGGGGATAGCAGGTACATTCTATGTGTCATACTTGATCATTTTGCAATATTGCCATGTTTTTGCTGAAAGGATTTAGTAGAGAACATCGACGAAAAAGTTCGCAACTGGAGAAAAGCCCTGCCTGTACCGGAAGTCGCAGACGATGACTTCACATGTTGACGGCTCCTCACATATTCACATTGTTTTTAATGGGAGCCTCCAACAAAATGTGCTATTCGGACCGAGAAAACGACAATTTCCCCATTAATTTGAGCGAGGAGGAAAGATTTGTGATATTGATAGCGACGGACTAGAAAAAAAAATTAAAAAAATTTAAAAGTTTTAAAAAATAAACGCGATTGCATTGGGACAGATTCCGATGTTTTTAGAGACATTTACTAGGTTAATTCTGGGAAATTCCTTATCTTTATATTGTGTTGCTAGTGTTTTAGTGAGTTAAATAGTACCTGATAGTCGGAGGTGTATATCCACTGGTGTCTTGACGCCAGTGTCTGAGGGGAGTCGACGGCAGCTTTATGGACGACACAAACTCAGCTTTTCTCCGGTAAAAACCGACTTTTTAACCACAATTTTCTCACCGAAAACTGCTGGTTGACATTCGGTAGGGATCCATGTTCTCTTGACCGCGCTCTGATCCATAGGAAAGTTTCACCTCCAGGAATTTTAAACAAGGAATCACAATGTGTTTGTGTGGCTAAAGGCTAAAGGTTCCCAACTCCATCTTTCTACTGTGACTTCTCCAATATTAATTGAACAAATTGCAAAAGATTCAGCAACACAGATGTCCAAAAAACTCTATAATTATGCCATTAAAGCAGACGACTTTTAGCTGTGTGTGTGTGCAGCGCTCATACTTCCTAAAAACCTTTGACGTCATGCGTACACGTCATCATTACATGACGTTTCGAAGACGAAACTCCCGGGAAATTCTAAATTGTACTTTAGTAAACTAAAAAGGCCGTATTGGCATGTGTTGCAATGTTAATATTTCATCATTGATATATAAACTATCAGACTGCGTGGTGGGTTTCAGTAGGCCTTTAATTGGTGTCCGACTTCAAGGATTACCTCTTGAAAAAACTCATAATTGATGTCACCACATGAGAAATACTGTACGGACACACATTTAGGCCCTACCTGGTATTGAAACACATCAACAGTGTACAAATCAAAACATTATTTTCTGGCGCATTTAAAAATCAATAAACCCGCATCAGCAGTTAAAACGTATCTTACGTGGGACTGTCAAAATTTAAATGGCAAAAAACATATTAAGAGTGAAAAAAATAAAATATCTCAACTCACAGTTAGTGTCTGTGTCTGCTTGTAAGTACTCAGTGACTGTGCGCTGCCGAACATGCTCGTAAAACCAGCAAGGGGGGCAAAGGGTGGGGGGCTTGTGCTTTTTAGAGGCGGTATGGTAACGAATATGATTCATTAGTATTGCAGTACTATACTAATACCAGTATACCGTACATCCCTACTCAAGTGTCAAAGAAAAAAATAGATTTTTTAAAAAACGAGATTCTTATTATTAATCGATTCCAAAAACTATATACCGTATTTTTCGGATTATAAGTCACAATTTTTTTTTAGATAGTTTGGCCTGGGGTGCAACTTATGCGTGAAATTATTAACACATTACCAGAAAATATCCAAGAATATTATTTATCTCCTTCACCTAAGAGACTAGACGTATATGTGCAGAGTTCTTTAGAAGCGACACAGAGGAAAATTTCAACGGATTTCGCGATTCGGAGTGACAGATTGTTTGGTAAAGATATAGCATGTTCTATATGTTATAGTTATTTGAATGACTCTTACCATAATATGTTAGGTTAACATAGCAGTTGGTTATTTATGCCTCATATAACTTACACTTATTCAGCCTGTGGTTCACTATTTATTTATATTAAATTGCCTTTCAAATGTCTATTCTTGGTGTTGGGTTTTATCGAATACATTTCCCCAAAAATGCGACTTATACTCCAGTGCGACTTATATGTGTTTTTCCCTTCTTTTTAAGCATTTCCGGCCGGTACGACTTTTAATCCGAAAAATACGGTATGTGTATTTATATATATATATATATATATATATATTTTTTTTTTTTTTTTATTTATTTTTTTTTTATTTTTTTATTTTTTTTATTTTTTTTTCATCTGTCCTGTCCAGCCACTCAGGCAAATCATATAGTTCAGTGGTCCCCAACTTTTTTGTATTCGCGGACCGGTCAACGCTTAATAATTTGTCCCGCGGCCCGGGGGGGGGGCGTCCTTTTTTTTTTTTATTTTATTTTATTTATTTCTTTTTTTATCTGTCCTGTCCAGCCACTCGGGCAAATCATATAGTTCAGTGGTCCCCAACTTTTTTGTATTCGCGGACCGGTCAACGCTTAATAATTTGTCCCGCGGCCCGGGGGGGGTGTCCTTTTTTTTTATTTTATTTTTTTTTATTTAATTTTATTTTTATTTTTTTTATCTGTCCTGTCCAGCCACTCGGGCAAATCATATAGTTCAGTGGTCCCCAACTTTTTTGTATTCGCGGACCGGTCAACGCTTAATAATTTGTCCCGCGGCCCGGGGGGGGTGTCCTTTTTTTTTCTTTTTTTTTTTTTTATTTAATTTTATTTTTATTTTTTTTATCTGTCCTGTCCAGCCACTCGGGCAAATCATATAGTTCAGTGGTCCCCAACTTTTTTGTATTCGCGGACCGGTCAACGCTTAATAATTTGTCCCGCGGCCCGGGGGGGGTGTCCTTTTTTTTTATTTTTTTTTTTTTATTTAATTTTATTTTTATTTTTTTTATCTGTCCTGTCCAGCCACTCGGGCAAATCATATAGTTCAGTGGTCCCCAACTTTTTTGTATTTGCGGACCGGTCAACGCTTAATAATTTGTCCCGCGGCACAGGGGGGGGGGGTGTCCTTTTTTTTTCTTTTTTTTTTTTTATTTTATTTCATTTTTATTTTTTTTATCTGTCCTGTCCAGCCACTCGGGCAAATCATATAGTTCAGTGGTCCCCAACTTTTTTGTATTCGCGGACCGGTCAACGCTTAATAATTTGTCCCGCGGCCCGGGGGGGTGGGGGGGGTGTCCTTTTTTTTTCTTTTTTTTTTTTAATTTTATTTTATTTTTATTTTTTTTATCTGTCCTGTCCAGCCACTCGGGCAAATCATATAGTTCAGTGGTCCCCAACTTTTTTGTATCCGCGGACCGGACAACGCTTAAAAATTTGTCCCGCGGCCCGGAGGCCCTTTTTTTTTTTCTTCTTTGTCATGAAAAAGGGACGTTTTTGTCATGAAAAAGGGAGTTTTTTGTGGTTGGTGCACTATTTGTAAGTGTATATTGTGTTTGTATGTTGATTTAATAAAAAAAAAATAAATAAATAAAAATTTTATTAAAAATTCTTCTGCGGCCCGGTATCAATCGGGGCCGCGGCCCGGTGGTTGGGGACCACTGATATAGTTGATGTAGATGATCATATTTGGTGTAAAGATTTACTTTAGAAAATAAAAGTGTTGAATACTTCTCTTGTTGCCTTATTTGACTTTATTAAATGTTAGAGTAGAATTTTATTAGACAAGACCAGTTTTCTTTGCAGTGACATAAAAATGTATCATAGCTGTTTATCTACTTTATGGGAAGGTATAACTCAAGTGGTAGAGTGGCCGTGCCAGCAACTTGAGGGTTCCAAGTTCAATTCCCTCTTCTGACATCCTCGTCACTGCCGTTGTATATAACATTTTTTAACACTGAATACAACTAAATTTGTGCATTTTTAAGTATGACCAACATTTGTACAGTATAATAAGTCTCTTATTCTTTTTAACAACATTGTTATTCTAAAAGTTAACCAATAATAAATATAATACCTCTTACCATTAATGCGACATCTTGAACAGGTGCGGTAGAAATGGATGGTTGGATTAAAATGCATGAGAATGTTTTATAATTTCAACGTTATTTTTGAAACTGTGATTACCGGCGGAATTATTCATTACTTATCGTGTTAAGCAATGTCAGCTAAGATTAATCTGAGAGCCAGATGCAGTCATCTGGCTCTAGAGCCATAGGTTCCCTACCCCTGGTTTAAGCATTAGACACCTTTTTACCTGCACTCTGCCTCCCGCTGTTTCCCACATCTACAAAGCAATTAGTTACCGACGGCAACCTACTGATATGGAAGAGTATTACACAGTTACTCGGCTTAGCTCGGTTAGGAGAGTGGCTGCGCTAGCAACCTGAGGGTTCCAGGTTCGATTCCCGCTTCCGCCATCCTAGTCACTGCCGTTGTGTCCTTGGGCAAGACACTTTACCCACCTGCTCCCAGTGCCACCCGCACTGGTTTAAATGTAACTTAGATATTGGGTTTCACTATGTAAAGCGCTTTGAGTCACTAGAGATAAGCGCTATATAAATATAATTCACTTCACTTCACTTATGGAGGAATGGAGTTAATCATTGAACCGGCATCCAGTGTTATTAAAAAAAAGTATTAATTTTCAATCGAGAATCGATTCTGAATGGAATCGTTACCCCCAAGAATCGAATCGACTCGTGTGGTGCCCAAAGATTCGCAGCTCTGCTTCTTTTCATGGCTGCATTGCTTGAAATGAACTGGGAATCCCTCTGTCATTTCTCTATTGGGCTCAATGCTCTCATGCATCCTTCTCAGGGTTCCTTAAGTTTAAATCCCACTTCTGTTCTCTTTCTTGAAGGAGGAAAAAAACTCTCTTTACTTGGATAAGTCCCTGCTCGAAGTGCACAAAAACAACCCCAGGGCGCACACACACACACACAGACACACACACACGCACCTCAATCCCATCAATACTTTGCATGCAGGGACAACCTCAGGTGCTACCACCTGCAAATAAAATGATATATGGCATCTGAAATTCTACAGACTGCCCACTAGAGGTGGGGGGGGGGAGGTAATCGATTTTTAGATGCATCGCAATTCGGACTTGAACAATTGTGGAATCGATTAGTGAACGTCAATAATCACTGTATTCATTGTGAATAAAGTAATGGAGACAGTTGTAAAATTTGGCTGACTGCAGCGAGCCACGTCACGGAGAGATCCGACAAGCTCTTTTATTATCGGGCACTTACAGTCGTGGTCAAAAGTTTATGGAGCACATATTTGTTGTCACAAAAAACCTTCTTGACGTTTTGTAAATTATTGGAATCAAATAGTGGTTATTGAGCTATCAAGGAGTCCATTCTCAAGTATAGGGCTATCACTTTTGCATTCCAAAGTCTTTTCTGGGGACGGCGTGGCGCGGTTGGGAAAATGGCCGTGCCAGCAACCTGAGGGTTCCTGGTTCAATCCCCACCTAGTACCAACCTCGTCACGTCCGTTGTGTTCTTGAGCAAGACACTTCACCCTTGCTCCTGGTGGGTGCTGGTTAGCCCCTTGCATGGCAGCTCCCTCCATCAGTGTGTGAATGTGTGTGTGAATGGGTAAATGTGGAAGTAGTGTCAAAGCGCTTTGAGTACCTTGAAGGTAGAAAAGCGCTATACAAGTTCAACCCATTTACCATTTTGTGAGAGGGTTAACCCAGTCCACATGCGAATGTCCAACTAAGGTTCCTTCATTTATTATGGGCTCAACCATTATTTGCTTAAGCCTGGTGGTTAACTTTCTCCAATTCATTCACTTCAAATGTAATTTTTATGTTGCAATGAACAACTGCAGTGCAACGTACCGAGAAATGTTACTAATTATTTGACCGCTGAACATTGAATAATCAGGCCATCAAATATTAGAATCAAATGTTGGCGTTGAGCTAGACAAGTAGTCTATTCTCAAGGATAGGGCTATCACTTTTGTATTCCAAAGTCTTTTCTGGGGACGGCGTGGCGCAGTTGGGAAAATGGCCCTGCCAGCAACCTGAGGGTTCCTTGTTCAATCCCCACCTAGTACCAACCTCGTCACGTCCGTTGTGTTCTTGAGCCAGACACTTCACCCTTGCTCCTGGTGGGTGCTGGTTAGCGCCTTGCATGGCAGCTCCCTCCATCAGTGTGTGAATGTGTGTGTGAATGGGTAAATGTGGAAGTAGTGTCAAAGCTCGTTGAGTACCTTGAAGGTAGAAAACCGCTATACAAGTACAACTCATTTACCATTTTGTGAGAGAGTTAACCCAGTCCACATGCGAATGTCCAACTAAGGCTCCTTCATTTATTACGGGCTCAACCATTATTTACTTAAACCTGGTGGTTCACTTTCTCCAAGTTGAATATAAACATCCACCATATGTAGAACATAATCTGAGTTAATTCATTCACTTCAAATGTAATGTTTATGTTGTAATGCACAACTGCAGTGCAACCTACCGAGAAATGTTCCTAATTCTTTGACCCCTGAACATTGAATAATCAGGCCATCAAATTTTGGAATCAAATGTTGGCGTTGAGCTAGACAAGTAGTCTATTCTCAAGGGTAGGGCTATCACTTTTGCATTCCGAAGTCTTTCATGAGAGTTAGCCCAGTCCACATGTGAATGTACAACAAAGGCTCCTTAGTGTATTATGGGCTCAACCATTATTTACTTAAACCTGGTGCTTTGCTTTCTCCAAGTGTTTAAGTTGTGACGATAAGTCGATTAAAACGATGAGAAAATTGATTTGATTTACAAATCCCAACCAGTGAAGTTGGCACATTGTGTAATTCATAAATAAAAACAGAATACAATGATTGCAAAACCTTTTCAACTTATATTTAACTGAATAGACTGCAAAGACAAGATATTTAATGTTCACACTGAGAAATTCAATTTTCCTTTGCAAATAATCATTAACTTAGAATTTAATGGCAGCAAAGTATTGCAAAAAAATTGTCACCGGGGCATTTTTACCACTGTGTTACATAGACTTTCCTTTTAACAACACTCAGTAAACATTTGGGAACTGAGGAGACACATTTTTTACGCTTTTCAGGTGGAATTATTTCCCATTCTTGCTTGATGTAAAGCTTAAGTTGTTCAACAGTCCGGGATCTCCCTTGTGGTATTTTAGGCTTCATAATGCACCACATTTTTTTAATGGGAGACAAGTCTGGACTACAGGCAGGCCAGTCTAGTACCCACACTCTTTTACCATAAAGCCACGCTATTGTAACATGTGGCTTGGCATCGTTTTGCTGAAATAAGCAGGGGCGTCCATGATAAAGTTGCTTGGATGGCAGAACATAATATGAGTTAATTCATTAACGTCAAATGTTATGTTTATGTTGTTGTCCACAACTGCAGTGCATACTACCAAGCTATTTTGCTCATGCTTTGACCTCTTGAGCGTAGATAAATTAGGCCACCGAATATTGAAATCAAATGTTGGTGTTGAGCTATACAAGGAGTTTATTCTCAAGGATAGGGCTATCACTTTTGCATTCCGAAGTGTTTCATGAGAAAGTTAACCTAGTCCACATGCCTATATCCAACTAAGGCTTCTTAATTTGTTATGGGCTCAACCATTATTTACTTAAACTAGGTGGTTCACTTTCTCCAAGTTGAATATAAACATTCACCATATGCAGGATATAATATGAGTTAATTCATTCACGTCAAAATTAATGTTAATGTTGTAGTCCACAACAACTGCAGTGCATCCTACCGAGATATTTTGCTCATGCTTTGACCTCTTGAGCATTGATAAATCATGCCACCGAATATTGGAATTAAATGTTGGTGTTGAGCTATACAGGTAGTCTTTTCTCAAGGATAGGGCTATCACTTTTGCATTCCGAAGTCTTTCATGACAGTTAACCTAGTTCACATGCGAATATCCAACTAAGGCTGCTTAATTTGTTATGGGATCAACCATTATTTACTTAAACTTGGTGGTTCGCTTTCTCCAAGTTGAATATAAACATTCACCATATACAGAATATAATATGAGTTAATTGATTGACGTCAAATTTAATGTTTATGTTGTAGTCCACAACAACTGCAGTGCATACTACCAAGATATTTTGCTCATGCTTTGACCTCTTGAGCATAGATAAATAATGCCACCGAATATTGTAATCAAATGTTGGTGTTGAGCTATACTGGTAGTCTATTCTCAAGGATAGGGCTATCACTTTTGCATTCCGAAGTCTTTCATGAGAGTTAACCTCGTCCACATGCGAATGTCCAACTAAGGCTGCTTAATTTGTTATGGGCTCAACCATTATTTACTTAAACTTGGTGGTTCGCTTTCTCCAAGTTGAATATAAACATTCACCATATGCAGAATATAATAGGAGTTAATTCATTCACGTCAAATTTAATGTTAATGTTGTAGTCCACAACTGCAGTGCATACTACCACGATATTTTGCTCATGCTTTGACCTCTTGAGCATAGATAAATCATGCCACCGAATATTGGAATCAAATGTTGGTGTTGAGCTATAAAAGGAGTCTATTCTCAAGGATAGGGCTATCACTTTTGCATTCCGAAGTCTTTCATGAGAAAGTTAACCTAGTCCACATGCGAATGTCCAACTAAGGCTGCTTAATTTTTTATGGGCTCAACCATTATTTACCTAAACTTGGTGGTTCGCTTTCTCCAAGTTGAATATAAACATTCACCACATGCAGAATATAATATGAGTTAATTCATTCACGTCAAATTTAATGTTTATGTTGTAGTCCACAACTGCAGTGCATACTACCGAGATATTTTGCTCATGCTTTGACCTCTTGAGCATAGATAAATCATGCCACCGAATATTGGAATCAAATGTTGGTGTTGAGCTATACAGGTAGTCTTTTCTCAAGGATAGGGCTATTACTTTTGCGTTCCGAAGTCTTTCATGAGAAAGTTAACCTAGTCCACATGCGAATGTCTAAGGAAGGCTGCTTAATTTGTTATGGGCTCAACCATTTTTTACTTAAACTTGGTGGTTCGCTTTCTTCAAGTTGAATATAAACATTTAGCATATGCAGAATATAATATGAGTTAATTCATTCACGTCAAATTTAATGTTAATGTTGTAGTCCACAACTGCAGTGCATACTACCGAGATATTTTGCTCATGCTTTGACCTCTTATGCATAGATAAATCATGCCACCGAATATTGGAATCAAATGTTGGTGTTGAGCTATACAAGGAGTCTATTCTCAAGGATAGGGCTAACACTTTTGCATTCCGAAGTCTTTCATGAGAAAGTTAACCTAGTTCACATGCGAAAATCCAACTAAGGCTGCTTAATTTGTTATGGCTCAACCATTATTTACTTAAACTTGGTGGTTCGCTTTCTCCAAGTTGAATATAAACATTCACCATATACGAATATAATATGAGTTAATTGATTCACGTCAAATTTAATGTTTATGTTGTAGTCCACAACAACTGTAGTGCATACTACCAAGATATTTTGCTCGTGCTTTGACCTCTTGAGCATAGATAAATAATGCGACCGAATATTGTAATCAAATGTTGGTGTTGAGCTATACTAAGTAATGTATTATGGGCTCAACCAAAATTTACTTAAACCTGGTGGTTGGCTTTTTCCAACATTCACCATATGCAGAACATTATATAAGTTAATTAATTCACTTCAAATTGTTCAAAATTAAAATCGCAATCCATCTTTTTTCCGTCACCCTTAATAATTATGTTGCAGTGCGCAACTGCAGTGTTTCCTACCGAGAGATGTTCCTAATGTTTTGACCCCTGAGCATGGATAAATCAGGCCACGGAATATTGGGATCAGGCCTGAGTCGGATGCGGAGCGCCATCACACTCGCTACACCGTAACACGTAAAAAAAAAAACAACCTCATCTCCCTGAAGGCGTGGCACCCTTAAAGAGTACATAAAGGCCAGCGAGCGGCAGACACGCCGCAGACCTTCATCACCGTTGTGTGTTTGCAGCCTAAAGCACTCTTCACACCCTCCGATCAATGTGTGCTGGGCCTCTAAAAACCTCTGCCTGTCAAGCGCCGCATTTCTACCTGCCGCTGACATGAAATGTGATGCAAGCTCAGATAAAATGAAAAAAAATAAATAAAAATAAAACCCCGGAGTGCATGTGTGCATCAGACTCCCGGTGAACAACAACTTTATGCAATCACACGACTTGATGGCTGTATCAATAGCGAGCTGACGAGCTGCAGGCGTGCGAGACGTGAGTCAACGGTGCGGCCGCCTGGATAAAAATAGGAGTGCATTAGTCCTCTCAGGTGGACGGGAGAAGAAGGAGCGCGGCGGTGAAGTGTCACCACGGCGACGTGTGCGGGCGACTGGCCGTTTACAGTAAAGGTCGTACAGTAGATGGACGCAGCGTAGGTCAGAAACACAAATTATGAATGCACCTATGGAAAACTCGACAAAAATCAAAAAATAATATGGATATTCAGATAAGATGCATCAAATTGAATTAAAGTTTGATTTAAAAAAATAAGAATAAAAAAAAGGATAAAAATTGATTTACAAATTCTGCTTAGGGACCCCATTTTAGCCTGGGTGTGGCAGGTCGGCCCCCCGCAAGGGTCAACTTTGGCTCAGACCGAAGAAAACGATTAAACTTGATTATAGGGATTGCGGCGCAGTGGGAGAGTGGCCGCGCGCAATCCGAGGGTCCCTGGTTCAAATCCCACCTAGTACCAACCTCGTCACGTCCGTGGTGTCCTGAGCAAGACACTTCACCCTTGCTCCTGATGGGTGCTGGTTGGCGCCTTGCATGGCAGCTCCCTCCATCAGTGTGTGAATGTGTGTGTGAATGGGTAAATGTGGAAGTAGTGTCAAAGCGCTTTGAGTACCTTGAAGGTAGAAAAGCACTATACAAGTACAACCCATTTATTTATTTATTGGTCTCCTGCTGGCCCCACTATGGACTGGACTCTCTCACTATTATGTTGGATTTACCATGGACTGGACTCTCACTATTATGTTAGATCCACTATGGACTGGACTCTCACTATTATGTTAGATTTACTATGGACTGGACTCACACTGTTATGTTAGGTCCACTATGGACTGGACTCTCACACTATTATGTTGGATTCACTATGGTCTGGACCCACACTAATATGTTAGATTTACTATGGACTGGATTCTCACACTATTATTTTAAATCCACTATGGACTGGACTATCACACTATTATGTTAGATCCACTATGGACTGGACTCTCACATTGTTATGTTAGATCCACTATGGACTGGTCTCTCACACTATTATGTTAGATCCACTATGGACTGGACTCTCACTATTATGTTAGATCCACTATGGACTGGACTCTCACTATTATGTTGGATCCACTATGGACTGGACTCACACTATTATGTTAGATTTACTATGGACTGAACTCTCACTATTATGTTAGCTCCACTATGGACTGGACTCTCACATTGTTATGTTCGATCCACTATGAACTGGACTCTCACACTATTAGGTTAGATCCACTATGGACAGGACTCTCACACTATTATGTTATTATGTTGGATCCACTATGGACTGGACTCTCACACTATTAGGTTAGATCCACTATGGACTGGACTCTCACACTGTTATGTTAGATCCACTATGGACTGGACTCTCACACTATTATGTTAGATTAACTATGGACTGGACTCTCACACTATTATGTTAGATCCACTATGGACTGGACTCACACTATTATGCTAGATCCACTATGGACTGGACTCACACTATTATGTTAGATCCACTATGGACTGGACTCTCACACTATTATGTTAGATCCATTATGGGCTGGACTCTCACACTATTATGTTGGATCCACTATGGACTGGACTCTCACACTATTATGTTAGATCCATTATGGACTGGACTCTCACACTATTATGTTAGATCCACTATGGACTGGACTCTCACACTATTAGGTTAGATCCACTATGGACTGGACTCTCACACTATTATGTTAGATTAACTATGGACTGGACTCTCACACTATTATGTTAGATCCACTATGGACTGGACTCACACTATTATGTTAGATCCACTATGGACTGGACTCTCACACTATTATGTTAGATCCATTATGGACTGGACTCTCACACTATTATGTTGGATCCACTATGGACTGGACTCTCACACTATTATGTTAGATCCATTATGGACTGGACTCTCACACTATTATGTTGGATCCACTATGGACTGGACTCTCACACTATTATGTTAGATCCATTATGGACTGGACTCTCACACTATTATGTTAGATCCACTATGGACTGGACTCTCACTATTATGTTTGATCCACTATGGACTGGACTCTCACTATTATGTTAGATCCACTATGGACTGGACTCTCACTATTATGTTAGATCCACTATGGACTGGACTCTCACTATTATGTTAGATCCACTATGGACTGGACTTTCACAATATAATGCTAGATCCACTCGACGTCCATTGCACCGGTCGCCCACATCTGCGGTCCTCTCCAAGGTTTCTCATTGTCCCATTGGGTTGAGTTTTTCCTTGCCCTGACGTGGGATCTGAGCCTAGAATGTCATTGTGGCTTGTGCAGCCCTTTGAGACACTTGTGATTTAGGGCTATATAAGTAAACATTGAGGAAATGAGACTACTTATAGAAAACCAACATGGTGAGAAGGGTTTCTGTAGGTTACGACTTACGATTCAGGGTGGGGGCAGAGTTTCAGTCTGGGGCGGGGCGTGGAGAACAGGAATAAGAAGCTTTTTATCGTCAATGCACAAGTCGAAGAAAACTTTGCTTCCAGCACAAACCCATCAGGAATAGACAAACGTTGAACAGCACCGCGGATGGGTCGCCACTTAAGACTGGGATTATATGGGTGGCACAGATCGGAGCCGAGAAAAAAAAAAATCACGTTGACATAGAACCCACAAGACTTGCAACCGGATGGAAGAACCGATGCTGCCACTCTGTTTTCCGTCATGCCACGTGGAGTGAAGCGTCCAAGGCATGGGATGGGATGGGGGTGGTGGAGTGTGTGTGTATGTGTGTGTGTGTGTGTGTGTGTGTAAGCATGCATTGTGTGGCTGTTCCGAGACCTTGGTGCTTTCACAAACGCGATAATGCAGCCAGTCGGTCCAACAAAAGTCAACAACAACAGGCGTGTGTCCACGGAGAGACAGGGTAGGTGTTTGTTGCGCCTTTGCTGCACCGTCCTCAACACAAAACTCGAACCAACGACCTCGCCAGGTCACTTGCACCCATGGAGAAACAATCCAGATTTGAATGTTTGTTTGTGTTTAAACGAGCAAAATTAAATTGAAACTTTTCAATCTGTCTATTTACGGTCCTCAAATTCATCATGCTTCGCTATGTGGAGCAGAGGGCGTCTCCAAGATGTTGTCAAGATTGCGATTTAGTCCAAATTCTAAAAAGGGTTGCCAGGCTCCATTTCTCCCAAGAGTCTGTTGTGTGTCCAGCAACAACCGACAGGCAGGTTCCCCCGAACTCAGGATCTTGTCAATTTTGTTGAGCGGTCGGTTGATCAGTTCCATTGTTTTGATTTGGAGAGCAGCTCAAAACGAGGCACCAAGAAAGTTAAGACAAGACAAAACAATGAAGCCAGCAGGAGAGATAAGGGAGAGAGAAAGGGAGCTTTGGCCTTCAATGAATGCCAGAGAGAATAAGGGGGAGGGGTTTATTTGCATCTGATAACCCTGTCTCCGGAAACAGCTCGATTTTCATCGAGAAACTTATCCGAAATTACTCTGAAAAACAGAATCTATGCAACATTTTGACCAGATCACCATCTTTACATGTTTTGTAGACCAGGAGTTTTTAAATTAAATTTGAATGTTTCCACTCCACTCAAATATTAACACTGAACTAGTAATCTTACTTTTGAATTTATATTCTATAATTACATCGTAGCACACCCGCGTCAAAATGTAAACAAACACTATTGGTAGATCTACAGCTGACATCCACTGTAATGATACCAAGTACAAGAGCGTACCAAATCGATATTACTATGATTACGTTGATATTTTTTGGCATCACAACATCATCTTTCGTTTTTTTGAATATGACCAATGTATGACCAATGTATGATCCTGTAACTACTTGGTATCGGATTGATACCCACATGTGTGGTATCATCCAAAAATAATGTAAAGCATACAAACAAGAGAAGAATAAGTGATTATTACATTTTAACAGAAGTGTAGATAGAACATGTTAAAAGAGAAAGTAAGCAGATATTAACATTACATGAACAAGTCGATTAATATTTTTTTTTCTACCACTTGTCCTAATAATTGTCATGATCCACTACTTGGATCATGTCATATTCTGGTTTTCGGTTCCGTTTTGTATCACATCCTGTTAGTTTGTCTTCCTTAGTTCCTGGTGGCACTTCCTGTTTGTTCCGTTTCCATACTTATGCATTTGTGTCCCCTGCCGTTAGTTTTTCACGCGCACCTGCTTTGTGATTATCCCCTCTATTTAAGCCTGCCCTTTTTGTTCATTCGACCCCGGATTCTAGTTTGCTGTCCTGTGCAACAGGTGACGTCGCTATCCCTCATTGTGGTAAAGACTGTTTTGTACTTGTTAGCTACCACACTATTGCGTAGTTTTTTTTTTTCCCTAGCTCACATGCTAGCGTCTTTAGTTCTTTCTAGCTCCCAGGCTAGTTTTGTTGGTTTCGTCTCTAGTGCCTTTGTGCAGGTGTTTTCTGTTCCTAGTCTGTTTTTTTGTAGTGGAAATAAATCTTCATTACTTACCTTCTCGCTGTGTGCATATCCGCCTGCACCTCGAGAGAACAAACCCGCACCACGATGCCAGCTAAGCGTCACAATAATCTTGACAAAATAATAGGTGTATAAATGACACAATATGTTACTGCATATGTCAGCAGACTAATTAGGAGCCTTTGTTTGTTTACTTACTACTAAAATACAAGTTGTCTTGTATGTTCACTGTTTTATTTAAGGACTAACTTGCAATAATAAAAATATGTTTAATGTACCCTAAGATTTTTTTTTTGTTAAACTAAAGCCAATAATGCCATTTTTTTTTTGTGGTCCCCTTTATTTTGAAAAGTATTGAAAAGTACACAATTATTAAATGCAAAAATAAACTAAATTGATAAACAATAACATCAATGTCAATCAATCAATGTTTATTTATATAGCCCCAAATCACAAATGTCTCAAAGGACTGCACAAATCATTACGACTACAACATCCTCGGAAGAACCCACAAAAGGGCAAGGAAAACTCACACCCAGTGGGCAGGGAGAATTCACATCCAGTGGGACGCCAGTGACAATGCTGACTATGAGAAACCTTGGAGAGGACCTCAGATGTGGGCAACCCCCCCCCCTCTAGGGGACCGAAAGCAATGGATGTCGAGCGGGTCTAATATGATACTGTGAAAGTTCAATCCATAGTGGCTCCAAGACAGCAGCGAGAGTCCCGTCCACAGGAAACCATCTCAAGCGGATCAGCAGCGTAGAAATGTCCCCAACCGATACAGGCGAGCGGTCCATCCTGGGTCCCGACGAGCGGTCCATCCTGGGTCTCGACTCTGGACAGCCAGTACTTCATCCATGGTCATCGGACCGGACCCCCTCCAAAAGGGAGGGGGGGACATAGGAGAAAGAAAAGAAGCGGCAGATCAACTGGTCTAAAAAGGAGGTCTATTTAAAGGCTAGAGTATACAGATGAGTTTTAAGGTGAGACTTAAATGCTTCTATAGCACTTTTTCTCTAGTGACTCAAAGCGCTTTACACAGTGAAACCCAATATCTAAGTTACATTCAAACCAGTGTGGGTGGGACTGGGAGCAGGTGGGTAAAGTGTCTTGCCCAAGGACACAACAGCAGTGACTAGGATGGCAGAAGCAGGAATCGAACAATAAGGATGTTTCTGAAAAAAAAATGTCTGAAAAATTAAAGTGCAAATAAAAATATGTTTTCACTGCTTTAGTCATCATTTTTGTGCTGAAGAAACTTCCTGGACTTCTTTTCTTTGTTCGGGATTGCCCTCTGCTGCCACAAGTGGTGGAAAAGCGCATTACGGCCAAAGAAACCAATATTTTCTTCACAGAAGTGTTTTAAAGACCTACTGAAAGCCACTACTAGCGACCACGCAGTCTGATAGTTTATATATCAATGATGAAATATTAACATTGCAACAAATGCCAATACGGCATTTTTAGTTTACTAAATTGCAATTTTAAAATTCGCGCGGAGTTTCCTGCTGAAAACGTCGCGGAATGATGACACGTATTTGTGACGTTATTGGTTGTAGAGGACATATTAGCCCAGCACCACTTACGGCTAAAAGTCGTCTCTTTTCATCGCATAATTACACAGTATTCTGGACATCTGTGTTTCTGAATCTTTCGCAATTTGTTCAATTAATAATGGAGAAGTCAAAGTAGAAAGATGGAGGTGGGAAGCCTTTAGCCACATAAACACAAGGTGTTTCCTTGTTTAAAATTACTGAATGTGAAGCTCTACTATGGAACAGAGCGGTCGAGCGAACATGGATCCTGACCAAATGTCAACCGGCAGTTTTCGGTGAGAAAATTGTGGTCTTACCGGAGACACCAGCGGAGCTTCGTCCTGCTGCAGCGCGTGACTTCCCTGATAGACTCTGGCGTCAATACACCGGTCGGCACACCCCTCCGACTTTAGGTACTGTATAATCTCACTAAAACAAGAGGCGGATAAGGGATTTTCCAGAATTATCCTAGGAAATGTGTCTAATAACATCTGAATCGCTCTCACTGCAATCAACTTTTATTTTTATTTATTTTTTAAACTTCTTTTTCTTTTTTCTTTTTTTTTTTTTTAGTCCATCACTCTAAATTTCCTCATCCACAAATATTTCACCCTGGCTCCAATTAATGGGGAAATTGTCGCTTTCTCGGTCCGAATCGCTCTAGCTGCTGGTGGCCATGATTGTAAACAATGTGAGGATGTGAAGTGAAGTGAAGTGGATTATATTTATATAGCACTTTTTCTCTAGTGACTCAAAGCGCTTTACATAGTGAAACCCAATATCTAAGTTACATTCAAACCAGTGTGGGTGGGACTGGGAGCAGGTGGGTAAAGTGTCTTGCCCAAGGACACAACGGCAGTGACTAGGATGGCAGAAGCAGGAATCGAACCTGCAACCCTCAAGTTGCTGGCACGGCCACTCTACCAACCGAGCTAAACCGCCCATGTGAGGAGCTCCACAACCCGTGACGTCACGCGCACATCGTCTACTTCCGGTACAGGGAAGGCTTTTTTTATTAGCGACCAAAAATTGCAAAATTTATCGTCGATGTTCTCTACTAAATCCTTTCAGCAAAAATATGGCAATATGGCGAAATGATCAAGTATGACACATAGAATGGACCTGCTATCCCCGTTTAAATAAGAACATCTCATTTCAGTAGGCCTTTAAATGCAGGGGACATCAACTTCCCCCGTTTATATGCGCATCTCGTTCCAACGCGAGATGGCACGCTCGCATGGGGAAGAGCACCATCCATCTTTATCGTCTGCGAGTTGCTTGACGATCAGGTGATACGACTAATTCAAAGGAGCGGGATCCACGTTGTTTTCCCAATGCTTGTTTGGTATTCCACACGGGGAGCGTCTTTTTAGTGTGTGTGTACAAGCCAGTGTCGTGGAGGGCAACATAAATGTATGCAGCATCAGCATCCTCATTATTTCCACCGCCATTCACATCGCCGTGGACGTGCATGCAAATGTGCTCCCGAACCGACACAATTATTGCGCCCGCTCACACCGTGCCAGGGACCTTTTTATTACATGTACGGCGCCCCGGAGTTGCCATGCTTTCCAGCAATCTATTCTTACTTAATTATTTCACTGAGGGCGGGGTGTATGCGGTGCGGCGTGCAATTAATCAAGGCCCTTTGCTAACTGACAGCCTTAATGGACGCACTCAGCTCCCGTGTGCCGGGGTTGTCTGCCGCATTCCGTCGAGCGTAGCCTTCCAGACGGACACGCTGGCGTCGAGCCGTTTCGTCTTTGCGTGGCCACACCCACCTCCCGGCAAAAATATTGTCACGTGTGCGTCGCATTTTAATGCGGGATCGTTCCTCCAACGCAAACATAGACACTCCGGACAACAACGTGAAGGTAAGAATGATTTAATAACAAAAACAACGGTACAAAAAACAGACGTAAAGAAACGCGTGGCGAAAGCACAGAAGCTAATGCAAACACTAGCACAGGATCAGGTAACAAGAAATCTAGTGAATACCAACGAAACAGTTGCATACCGCAAACAGGGACCAAGACCCCAGCACACCTCCTGGTACCCCAGCACCTCCAAAACCCTCAAATCTAGACTCCAAACATCCCAGAATAAGCTAATCCGGTTACTTTTAGACCTCCACCCCAGATCATACCTCAATCCAACCCACTTCTCCAAAGTGGGCTGGCTCAGGGTGGAGGACAGAGTAAAACAACTTGCACTGAGCCTAGTCTATAAAATCCGCTACACCTCCTTGATACCCAAGTACATGTCAAACTACTTCCTTAACGTAAATGACCGCCATAACCACAACACCAGGGGGAGCTCCACAAACCACGTTAAACCCAGATTCCGATCCAACAAAGGTCTTAACTCATTCTCTTTCTATGCCACATCAATGTGGAATGCACTCCCAACAGGTATAAAAGTGCATCTCTATATTCCTTCAAAACCGCTCTAAAACAACACCTCCAGGCATCTTCAACACTTTACTAATACCCTCCTCCATTCACATCCCATCTCCCCGGATTATAAACAACTCAAATGTACTTCTAATGTATATACTTGTTCTTATGCTATGTGAACTCACTATGTTCTCTGCTGGCTGTACATATCCTACTAAATAAGACCTACACTGTTTCAATGTCCACATTTCTCTGTTGATGCAATTGTTGATGACTGAAGTTCTGATATCAACCAAAGCTCCTCATCCCACCCCCCGGATTGTAAATAATGTAAATAATTCAATGTACATACTATGATGATTAACTTGTGTGATGACTGAATTATGTTGATAGTATATATTTGTACCATGAATTGGTTAACGTGGACTTAAACAAGTTGAAAAACTTATTGGGGTGTTACCATTTAGTGGTCAATTGTACGGAATATGTACTGAACTGTGCAATCTACTAATAAAAGTATCAATCAATCAATCAAAACGGGACAAGGCAGGCTTAAATAGGAAAGTAATTAACAAAAACAGGTGTGCATCTGGAACCCGCAGCAGGTGAAGTTAATATGTTACCATGGTGACCAAACTAACTCACAAGGTACACAAACAACAAAGGGAGTCCAAACTAACAGAAAATAACCGAACTAAACATGATCCAGACTACAGATCATGACAAATATATAGAACGCAGGGGTCAAACTCAAGGCCCAGGGACGCGACATCAATTAATTTGGCCTGAAATTACCTGAAACTGATACTTGCAACAAAATAATTAACATTTTCTCTCTAAATGTAAAGGATTTTTAAAATTTTTACATAAAAATATATGTACTGCTCGAAATTGCATACCCTTAATAGAGATGTCCGATAATATCGGACCGGCGATATTGTCAGCAGATAAATGCTTTAAAATATGATATCGGGAATTATCCGTATCGGTTTCAATAAGTAAAATGTATGACTTTTTAAAACGCCGCTGTACGGAGTGGTACACGGACGTAGGGAGAAGTAAAGAGCGCCAATAAACCTTAAAGGCGCCGCTTTTGCATGCCTGCCCAGTCACATAATATCTACGGCTTTTCACACACACAAGTGAATGCATTGGATACTTGGTCAACAGCCATACAGGTCACACTGAGGGTGGCCGTATAAACAACTTTAACACTGTTACAAATATGCGCCACACTGTGAACCCACACCAAACAAGAATGGCAAAGACATTTCGGGAGAACTTCCACACATTAACACAACATAAACACAACAGAACAAATACCCAGAACCCCTTGCTGAGACGCTACAATATACACCTCCACTGCCCCCCCACCTCAACCTCCCCATGCTCTCTCAGGGAGAGCATGTCCCAAATTCCAAGCTGTTGTTATGATACACGTTAAAAGAAAAAATAATGCACTTTGTGACTTCAATAATCAATCAATCAATCAATGTTTATTTATATAGCCCTAAATCACAAATGTCTCAAAGGACTGTACAAACCATTAGGACTACGACATCCTCGGAAGAACCCACAAAAAGGCAAGGAAAACTCACACCCAGTGGGCAGGGAGAATTCACATCCAGTGGGATGCCAGTGACAATGCTGACTATGAAAAACCTTGGAGAGGACTTCAGATGTGGGCACCCCCCCACCCCCTCTAAGGACCGAAAGCAATGGATGTTGAGAGGGTCTAACATGATATTGTGAAAGTTCAATCCATAGTGGCTCCAACACAGCCGCGAGAGTTCAGTTCAAAGCGGATCCAAGACAGCAGCGAGAGTCCCGTCCACAGGAAACCATCCCAAGCGGAGGCGGAGCAGCAGCGTAGAGATGTCCCCAACCGATACACAGGCGAGCGGTCCATCCTGGGTCCCGACGAGCGGTCCATCCTGGGTCTCGACTCTGGACAGCCAGTACTTCATCCGTGGTCATCGGACCGGACCCCCTCCACAAGGGAGGGGGGGACATAGGAGAAAAAAGAAAAGCAGTGGCAGATCAACTGGTCTAAAAAGGAGGTATATTTAAAGGCTAGAGTATACAGATGAGTTTTAAGGTGAGACTTAAATGCTTCTATTGAGGTAGCATCTCGAACTGTTACCGGGAGGGCATTCCAGAGTACTGGAGCCTGAACGGAAAACGCTCTATAGCCCGCAGACTTTAAAGAGCGCCAATAAACCTTAAAGGCACCGCTTTTGCATGCCTGCCCAGTCACATAATATCTACGGCTTTTCACACACACAAGTGAATGCATTGGATACTTGGTCAACAACCATACAGGTCACACTGAGGGTGGCCGTATAAACAACTTTAACACTGTTACAAATATGTTCCACACTGTGAACCCACAACAAACAAGAATGGCAAAGACATTTCGGGAGAACATCCACACCGTAACACAACAGAAAAACAACAGAACAAATACCCAGAACCCCTTGCAGAGACGCTACAATATACACCTCCACTGCCCTCCCACCTCAACCTCCCCATGCTCTCTCAGGGAGAGCACGTCCCAAAATTCCAAGCTGTTATTTTGAGACACGTTAAAAAAAAAATAATGCACTTTGTGACTTCAATAATAAATATTGCAGTGCCATGTTGGCATTTTTTTTTTCCCATAACCTGAGTTGATTTATTTTAGAAAACTGTGTTACATTGTTTAATGCATCCAGCGGGGCGTCACAACTAAATTAGGGATAATAATGTGTGAATTCCACGACTGTATATATCAGTATCAGGTGATATCATAATCGGTAATTGAGAGTTGGACAATATCTGATATCGGCAAAAACTCATTATCGGACATCTTTACCTTTTAATCTTTACACCTGTTGTTGTTGACTTTGGACTGATGTCAGGTTCAAACACTAGACTATCTATTAAACCAGACAAGAAGCAAGGAATCAAGTATAGACAGAGTTCAATTTAGCTCATGAGGAGAAACGTTTGGGACTGCACACTCAGTTACAGTCTACCACCGCGCTCTCAGGTACAGCCCCACGCGCTCTTCTATTTATTTAGGAGTTCCCTAGTTAACATCACTGAGACTGCCTTTAAAGGGTGTGGTCACACATATCACGCAAAGCAGCTCCAGTACGTCCAATACGTGACGGAATGTGCTGGGGGCCCTGTGATTGCATTGTCTCTGCTTCGTCTGCTTGTTGTCGTCTTATCTCCGTTGAGGTACTTGCAGTCTGAAATCCCTGATATAGAGGGATGATTAAATATGAAGCCAAAAGGCGGCATTACATCAAAAAGGAAAAAAAACATTCAGTCGGGAACGACTATAAAGAACAGTATGGTGCTTTTAAAGGTCCTCATAAGCCACTTGAAGTTTGCTATGTGTCTCCCCGAAGTGGAAATTGCATGCGGCGCATGCTTTTCAAAAATGGAAAAAGAAGGGGGGAAACATTTGTTGTTTTAATCATGTTTCTGTAGGAGGGGAAACATGACACAGAGCTTCCTAATTGTTAGAAAGCCCACTGTGAAATATGTTTGTGTTTATGCTACGCTGATGGTAGTATTCGGCCAGCGCCGTTTTGTCCTACTAATTTTGCCGGTCCTTGAACTCACCATAGTTAGTTCACGTGTGCAACTTTCTGCCACTCAATCTTTGTTTCATTTTTTCCACCAAATGTTTTATGCTGTGCGTGAATGCACAAAGGTGAGCTTTGTTGACGTTATTGACTTGTGTGGAGTGCTAATCAGTCACATTTGGTGTTGCGTTTCGACCGGATGTTCCTCCAAGGGAATTTAAGTTGCTGGTCGATCCCAAGTTCTTTTGATGACACATAAACTGAGTTTAAATGATATCCCAGAACAGAATAGGTATTTTTCAATTTATTCCAAAGCTTTGGAGAGACCAGCCTAAAAACAACACATTCTAATTGCGTCGCCTAGTTGATCTGAAAACCCTACGGAAGCGCTGCCTTCTAGCAATATCTCCCTTGCCCCCACCCACCGGAAGGAATACACATGTCTATTGTCCTCCTTAGCTGGGCACAGGGTGAGATAAGAAGGGAGTATTGCCACTCCTTACATTCCTAAAGCCAAGGTTAACTTTTAGTGTACCATAGACATGAAATTATAAAAAAGAAAGAGTACAAATGGAAAACACTAGCTATTTCAAATATGACTATAGAAAGAAATAACTCTTGAATATGGATATATGCTGCCACAGAAAGACGTGTTTTATGCCACTCCTTATTTGTCTCATTTTGTCCACCAAACGTTTGATGCTGTGCGTGAATGCACAAAGGTGAGCTTTGTTGACGTTATTGACTTGTGTGGAGTGCTAATCAGGCTTATTTGGTCAGTTCATGACTTCAAGCTAATCGATGCTAACATGCTATTTAGGTTAGATGTATGTACATATTGCATCATTTTGCCTTGTTTGTAGGTATATTTGAGCTCATTTCATTTCCTTTACTTATGTCTTCTGTGTATTTAATTTATATTTGCATGTCTCATGACACAATATCTGTATGTAAAATTGGCTGCATTTCTGATAGTTGTTTGTGTGCCATGTTGTTCCAGACCACAGCAAACTTGGGCACACACATCTCTACCTTTTGCCATTCTTAGAGAGTAATTTCCGGGAGTTATACCTCAAACTCTCAGAAGCCTCCGTTTTACTAAAGTTTTCCAGTGTTTTAAAAAGGTGTAGCGGAAGCGCAGTACCGTGAGAACTGAGAACACATTTATTTATTCCACAATCACAAATTACATACGAAGGTTGCAGGTTGGCAAAGTGATCTTTTCTGAAGCTTTTTAAAAAATGTATGGAAATGGAAAAAAAATGGGTGGGGGAAAAAAAAACATGTTTTAAAATGTTTTCTGTAGGAGGACAAACCGTTGTGTGTTTATGCTTCACAGTATTGGCCAGCGCCGTTTTGTCCCACTCATTTTGTCCGTCCTTGAACTCGCCGTAGTTTTTTCACTTTCTCCGCCGCTGCCACGGAAATACACGTTTTATGCCTTCTTTCTCTCATATTGTCCACCAAACGTTTTATGCTGTGCGTGAATGCACAAAAATAGCTTTGTTGACGTTATTGACTTGCGTGGAGTGCCAATAATCCATGCTAACATGCTATTTAGGCTAGCTTTGTGCACACATTGCATCGCTATACCTCGTTTGTGGGTATATTTCATTTAATTTCCTTTACTTATGTCCTGTGTGTATTTAATTTATATCTGCATGTGTCACATTATCTGTAGGTATTATCGGCTGCATTTCTGATAATTGTGTATCATAGCCTTGTGGTTAGAGTGTCCGCCCTGAGCTCAAATCCCGGCCGAGTCATACCAAAGACTAAATAAATGGGAGGCATTACCTCCCTGCTTTGCACTCAGCATCAAGGATTGGAATTGATGGTTAAATCACCAAAAATGATTCCCGAGCGTGGCCACCGCTGCTGCTCACTGCTCCCCCTCACCTCCCAGGGGGTGGAACAAGGGGATGTGTCAAATGCAGAGAGTAATTTCACCACACCTAGTGTGTGTGTGACTATCAGTGCTACTTTAACTTTTTAATGTTGTTCCAGACCACAGCAAATGTTACCAAGCTTGAAAAGATTGTAATAAATCCATTAGAAGAAGACAGCATGTCCTTTCCTTTAACTTGGACACACACATCTAAACCTTTGGCAGTACTTAGCCAGTAATTTCCAGGAGTTTTCTCACCCTCTGAGACACTTCCTTAACGTGTTGCCCTCATTATAACACTTACATAAGGCTTTTAATTTAATTTCGGCTCCGGACGGATTTGTTTTTTGTGTTTTTGGTCCAATATGGCTCTTTCAACACCGACCCCTGCCTCAGGGGAACACAACAACATAAATCCAACTGGTGGAAGTCTGCTTCCTCCGGTCGACTTTATTGCGCAACATCAGGAGGTGTCCGTCTCAAAGAAATAAAGTGAAATAAAAGTATTTCTAGTCTTCTTATCCCAGACATAACGCAGGGAACAAATTCCGAATAAAAGTCGAGTACACAAGCATTTAATCCGAATGTTGTAGAGCGGGGGTCACCAACGAGGTGCCCACGGGCACCAGGTTGCCCATAAGGACCAGTTGAGTCGCCAGCTGGCCTGTTCTAAAAATAGCTCAAATAGCGGCACTTACCAGTGAGCTGCCTCTATTTTTAAAATTATATTTATTTACTAGCAAGCTGGTCTCGCTTTGCTCGACATTTTTAATTCGAAGAGAGACAAAACTCAAATAGAATTTGAAAATCCCAAAAAATATTTTAAAGACTTGGTCTTCACTTATTTAAATATATTTATTTTATTTTTTTTACTCATAACTTTCAGAAAGACAATTTTAGAGAAAAAATACAACACTAAAAATGATTTTAGGATTTTTAAACACATATACCTTTTTACCTTTTAAATTCCTTCCTCTTCTTTCCTGACAATTTAAATCAATGTTCAAGTATTTTTTTGTTTGTTTTATTGTAAAGAATAATAAATACGTTTTAATTTATTTCTTCCTTTAGCTTCTGTTTTTTGACGAAGAATATTTGTGAAATATTTATTCTAACTTATTATGATTAAAATTCCAAAAAATTATTCTGGCAAATCTAGAAAATCTGTAGAATCAAATTTAAATCTTATTTCAAAGTCTTTTGAATTGATTTTAAATGTTTTGTTCTGGAAAATCTAGAAAACAAAAATGATTTGTGTTTGTTAGAAATATAGCTTGGTCCAATTTGTTTTATATTCTAACAAAGTGCAGGTTGGATTTTAACCTATTTAAAACATGTCATCAAAATTATGAAACTAATCTTAATCAGGAAAAATTACTAATGATGTTCCATAAATTCTATTTTGATTTTTTTTCAAAATTCACGAATTAGCTAGTTTTTCTCTTCTTTTTTTCGGTTGAATTTTGAATTTTAAAAAGTCGAAATTGATGAGAAACAATGTTTCAAAATTAAATGTTCTTTTTTTCGTGTTTTCTCCTCTTTTAAACCGTTCAATTAAGTGGTTTTTTTCATCATTTATTCTCTACAAAACACCTTCCGTAAAAAGAAAAAAAAGTATGACGGAATGACAGACAGAAATACCCATTTTTTTTATATATATAGATTAATTCATTAAAGGTAAATTGAGCAATTTCGCTATTTCTGGCAATTTATTTAAGTGTGTATCAAACTGGTAGCCCTTTGCATTAATCAGTACCCAAGAAGTAGTTCCTGGTTTCAAAAAGGTTGCTGACCCCTGCTGTAGATCTGCGTGGTGATAAATGTCCGTGCTCCTCAATTATGGATATTTGTATTCTTTTTATGAAGTTTTTTACAAGCATGTGCATCAAGGTGGAACATGTGGCGCTTTATCTGGCAATTCAATTTGCTGAGTTCGACTCCGTAAATCCCGATCAGGCTCGCGTTTCTTGTCACTAATAAACGAACCGTGCACCGTTAGAATTTTAACGCATCTGGAGCCGTATTCCTCGATGTCTTTTCAGTAGCCAATTTGAAGTCGGGGGTGACATTTAGCAATATCAGCAAAAACAGAATCAGTTTTGCAGGGGGAAACTCTTCAAAATTAGAATATCGGGCAACGTTTTTTTTTATAGCAGCAATTAAATGTACAAGCTGAAACTAATATAGTTCATAACATGCAAATCAAGGTATTCTAAGTTTAATTTGATGTACCGTATTTTCCGGACTGGCAGAATGTAAGCTGCACCCACTAAATTTTAGAAAGAAAAAAAAATCCATATATTAGTTGCACCGAACAACAAGCCGCAGATATATAAGTTGTGAAATGGCGGGCAAGGAAAACTCACACCCAGTGGGACGTCGGTGACAATGATGACTATGAGAACCTTGGAGAGGAGGAAAGCAATGGATGTCGAGCGGGTCTAACATGATACTGTGAAAGATCCAACACAGTCGCGAGAGTCCAGTCCAAAGCGGATCCAACACAGCAGCGAGAGTCCCGTTCACAGCGGAGCCAGCAGGAAACCATCCCAAGCGGAGGCGGATCAGCAGCGCAGAAATGTCCCCAGCCGATACACAGGCGAGCAGTACATGGCCACCGGATCGGACCGGACCCCCTCCACAAGGGAGAGTGGGACATAGGAGGAAAAGAAAAGAAACGGCAGATCAACTGGTCTAAAAAGGGAGTCTATTTAAAGGCTAGAGTATACAAATGAGTTTTAAGATGAGACTTAAATGCTTCTACTGAGGTGGCATCTCGAACTGTTACCGGGAGGGCATTCCAGAGTACTGGAGCCCGAACGGAAAACGCTCGATAGCCCGCAGACTTTTTTTGGGCTTTGGGAATCACTAATAAGCCGGAGTCTTTTGAACGCAGATTTCTTGCCGGGACATATGGTACAATACAATCGGCAAGATAGGATGGAGCTAGACCGTGTAGTATTTTATACGTAAGTAGTAAAACCTTAAAGTCACATCTTAAGTGCACAGGAAGCCAGTGCAGGTGAGCCAGTATAGGGGTCATTTTATGTATTTATTTATTTATTTAATTTATTTATTTATTTCGGCAATCTTCACATAAAACAAAGAACAATAACAAAAAAAAAAAAAGAAAAAACACTCATTTGAGCAATGATTGAGCCAAAAGGGTGTAAGTTGAAGCAACACTAATATAAACCTACCCCATCACAACAAGAACAAGGTTCAAAATATATAAAATCTAAAACATGCTTCACTTATATTACTTTTTTTTTCTCCTTTTTCCCTAAACAATATATAAGCTACATATATATAGCACACGTCCCACACACACAGTTCAACATTCAAATCAAACATATACATTTGCACACCCATATATATATATATACATATATATACATTATATATACACAATTTATCCAAATTCCACACAAAGTGGCAATATATACATTTCAATATAACCTATATGTACAATTATGAAATCATAAATTGTATTTATATACATATTACATATTATTGTCTTTCTAAAACAATGTTTGCTCTTCTTTCTTATATTTACTAATGATAAATGATTTAAAAAGCTTTTTAAACTGGTTTATGTTGGTGCTGTGTTTTATTTCATCCTTTAAACAGTTCCATATTTTAACCCCTGCTATTGTTATACTCATTCGTTTCTGCGTTGTTCTACAATATTGGATCTTAAAAAGTAGTATGTGATCAAACTTTCTTGTTCTTGTCAAAAGTCTAGCAGCCGCATTTTGTACCAACTGTAATCTTTTAATGCTAGACATGGGGAGACCCGAAAATAATACGTTACAGTAATCGAGACGAGACGTAACAAACGCATGGATAATGATCTCAGCGTCTTTAGTGGACAAAATGGAGCGAATTTTAGCGATATCACGGAGATGAAAGAAGGCCGTTTTAGTAACGCTTTTAATGTGTGACTCAAAGGAGAGAGTTGGGTGGAAGATAATACCCAGATTTTTTACCGAGTCGCCTTGTTTAATTGTTTGGTTGTCAAATGTTAGAGTTGTATTATTAAATAGAGGTCGGTGTCTAGCAGGACCGATAATCAGCATTTCCGTTTTTTTGGCGTTAAGTTGCAAAAAGTTAGCGGACATCCATTGTTTAATTTCATTAAGACACGCCTCCAGCTGACTACAATCCGGCGTGTTGGTCAGCTTTAGGGGCATGTAGAGTTGGGTGTCATCAGCATAACAGTGAAAGCTAACACCGTATTTGCGTATGATGTCACCTGGCGGCAGCATGTAGATGCTGAAGAGTGCAGGGCCAAGGACCAAACCCTGGGGAACTCCACACGTTACCTTAACGTAGTCCGAGGTCACACTGTTATGGGAGACGCACTGCATCCTATCAGTAAGATAAGAGTTAAACCAAGGCAGTAGGTCAGCAAGAGTTGTCGTTGTCAATCAATCAATCAATCAATGTTTACTTATATAGCCCTAAATCACTAGTGTCTCAAAGGGCTGCACAAACCACCACGACATCCTCGGTAGGAAAACTCACACCCAGTGGGACATTGGTGACAATAATGACCCAGTGGGACGTCGGTGACAATGATGACTATGAGAACCTTAGAGAGGAGGAAAGCAATGGATGTCGAGCGGGTCTAACATGATACTGTGAAAGTTCAATCCACAATGGATACAACACAGTCGCGAGAGTCCAGTCCAAACACAGCAGCGAGAGTCCCGTTCACAGCGGAGCCAGCAGGAAACCATCCCAAGCGTAGGCGGACCAGCAGCGCAGAGATGTCCCCAGCCGATACACAGGCGAGCAGTACATGGCCACCGGATCGGACCGGACCCCCTCCACACGGGAGAGTGGGACATAGAAGAAAAAGAAAAGAAACGGCAGATCAACTGGTCTAAAAAGGGAGTCTATTTAAAGGCTAGAGTATACAAATGAGTTTTAAGGTGAGACTTAAATGCTTCTACTGAGGTGGCATCGCGAACTGTTACCGGGAGGGCATTCCAGAGTACTGGAGCCCGAAATGAAAACGCTCTATAGCCCGCAGACTTTTTTTGGGCTTTGGGAATCACTAATAAGCCGGAGTCCTTTGAACGCAGATTTCTTGCCGGGACATATGGTACAATACAATCGGCAAGATAAGATGGAGCTAGACCGTGTAGTATTTTATACGTAAGTAGTAAAACCTTAAAGTCACATCTTAAGTGCACAGGAAGCCAGTGCAGGTGAGCCAGTACAGGCGTAATGTGATCAAACTTTCTTGTTCTTGTCAAAAGTCTAGCAGCCGCATTTTGTACCAACTGTAATCTTTTAATGCTAGACATGGGGAGACCCGAAAATAATACGTTACAGTAGTCGAGGCGAGACGTAACAAACGCATGGATAATGATCTCAGCGTCTTTAGTGGACAGAATGGAGCGAATTTTAGCGATATTACGGAGATGAAAGAAGGCCGTTTTAGTAACGCTTTTAATGTGTGCCTCAAAGGAGAGAGTTGGGTCGAAGATAACACCCAGATTCTTTACCGTGTCGCCTTGTTTAATTGTTTGGTTGTCAAATGTTAGAGTTGTATTATTAAATAGAGTTCGGTGTCTAGCAGGACCGATAATCAGCATTTCCGTTTTTTTGGCGTTGAGTTGCAAAAAGTTAGCGGACATCCATTGTTTAATTTCATTAAGACACGCCTCCAGCTGACTACAATCCGGCGTGTTGGTCAGCTTTAGGGGCATGTAGAGTTGGGTGTCATCAGCATAACAGTGAAAGCTAATACCGTATTTGCGTATGATGTCACCTAGCGGCAGCATGTAGATGCTGAAGAGTGCAGGGCCAAGGACCGAACCCTGGGGAACTCCACACGTTACCCTAACGTAGTCCGAGGTCACATTGTTATGGGAGACACACTGCATCCTATCAGTAAGATAAGAGTTAAACCAAGACAGGGCTAAGTCTGACATACCAATTCGTGTTTTGATACGTTCTAATAAAATATTATGATCGACGGTATCGAAAGCAGCGCTAAGATCGAGGAGCAGCAACATAGATGACGCATCAGAATCCATCGTTAGCAATAGATCATTAGTCATTTTTGCGAGGGCTGTCTCCGTGGAGTGATTTGCCCTGAAACCGGATTGAAAGGTTTCACATAGATTGTTAGACGCTAAGTGTTCATTTAACTGCTCCGCAACAATTTTTTCAAGGATTTTTGAAATAAAGGGAAGGTGAGACACCGGTCGGTAGTTTACCATGAGGTCAGGATCGAGGTTAGGTCTTTTAAGAAGAGGATGAATAACCGCTTTTTTGAATGCTAGGGGAACAGTGCCCGAGGAGAGTGATAAGTTTATAATATTTAGCACTGATGATGTGGCCGTATTAATGTTGCGGCTGCCATAGCAGTTATTATTATTATTAGTTTGACGAACATGCGTCTGAACCTCGAATTTTATAAGGTAATGATCGGACAATACTTTAGTATACGGGAGTATCGTAACTTTGGAAACGGTGATACCCCTCACAAGCACTAGGTCTATCGTATTACCGTTGCGATGCGTGGGTTCATTTATTATTTGTGTAAGACCAGTTTTGCAGGGGGAAACGCTTCAAAATTAGAATATCGGGCAAAGGTTTGTTTATAGCAGCAATTAAATGTACAAGCTGAAACTAATATAGCTCATAACATGCAAATCGCACGGTGGGTCCGGTGGGGTATTCATATGGATATTAAAGTCCCCCATTATGATTATTTTATCGGCGTGCATCACTAGATCAGCAACAAACTCTGAGAAGTCATTGATAAAGTCCGAATAGGGCCCTGGGGGGCGGTAGATAACAGCCAGGTGAAGAGGCAGCGGTGTGACAGACCTCATAGTAAGCACCTCTCAGAGAGTTTCTGTAAATGTTAATTTACATACCTTAATTGTTTCCGAACGCTGTCTGTAACACGGCAGTAAAACGGCTGATCAAACAAAACAAAAGTAATCTTCATGAACCTTATTGAAGATAGCTTTCCAATCAGCCAAACCAGGGGTGTCAAACTAACTTTCATCGAGGGCCACATCACAGAAATGGCTCCTTTCAGAGGGCCAATTTTATAAAATTAATTTACATTATGCATGCGGGTAATTACCTGTGATTAATCATGATTTTTATTTATGTATAACTTTTTTAACTCACTAAAGGTGAAAAGCAGGTATTTAACTTTTTTTTTTTATCTTCCAAAAAATAGTTTTGCGATTCACTATATAAAATTATTGAAGTTTAAAATATGCATTTTTTTTCCGTCACAATTTGATGCATGTAGTAAAAATGAATAATAAAAATAAAAGGATTTTATTGAAACATTTTTTCCAATCTTTTGCGGGCCACATAGAATGATCTGGTGGGCCTTGAGTTTTGACACCGGTGAGCTAAACTGACTCTATAACTCTGCGGTGATGTTTGAGTGAATTTTGTGAAACTGAATCAATACAAAAATTACATTGAAAGTTAATAATTTTATTGTTTTTCTTCTCACCCCCCCAACCGCCATTATTTACCTGTATCTCACCTTTTTTGTAAGGAGTGCCGGGAGTTGGCAGACCCATCAGCGATCCTGTTCTGTCTTCCTGTAATGTTTGTCTGATCTTGAATGGGATTGTGCTGAAAATTGTCATTTTCCCCCTCGGGGATTAATGAAGTATTCATGATTCTGATTCTTATAATACTAACACAAACACTGGTTAGCATATTAGCTAATGCTAACAACTCCAGCTTTGTTACGTTACGATAGCACGTACAAATATGCATGAAAACACTCCAACAGACGTCACACATGGGACGGTTTAGTTAATAAAAATGGTTTTAGTTATATTGTAGAAGAAGATGTGATGCCAAAAAATACCGGTACTTTTCAGAGGCGGTATTGTACCAAATATGATTCATTAGTAGTGCGGTACTATACTAATACGAGTATACCGTACAACCCTTCTCCAATATTACACAAATGTTACAATTTTGTCGACCTGCATGAGCAAAACCTCCTCTCTGAGCTGCTACCTTACCGTGGTAGAGGAGTTTGCGTGTCCCAATGATCCTAGGAGCTATGTTGTCTGGGGGTTTTCATGCCCCCTGGTAGGGTCTCCCAAGACAAACAGGTCCTAGGTGAGTGATCAGACAAAGAGCAGCTCAAAGACTTCTATGGAATTACAACGAAATGAACCCAGATTTCCCTCGCCCGGACGTGGGTCACCGGGGCCCCGCTCTGGAGCCAGGCCCGGAGTTGGGGCACGATGGCGAGCGCCTGGTGGTCGGGCCTGTTCCCATGGGGCCCGGCCGGGCACAGCCCGAAGAGGCAACGTGGGTCATCCCTCCAATGGGCTCACCACTCATAGGAGGGGCCATAGAGGTCGGGTGCATTGTGAGCTGGGCGGCAGCCGAAGGCAGGGCACTTGGCGGTCCGATCCTCGGCTACAGAACCTAGCTCTTGGGACGTGGAACGTCACCTCACTGGGGGGGAAGGAGCCTGAGCTAGTGCGCGAGGTAGAGAAGTTCCGGCTGGATATAGTCGGACTCACCTCGACGCACAGCAAGGGCTCTGGAACCAGTTCTCTCGAGAGGGACTGGACCCTCTTCCACTCTGGCGTTGCCGGCAGTGAGAGGCGACGGGCTGGGGTGGCAATTCTGGTTGCCCCCCGGCTCAAAGCCTGTACGTTTGAGTTCAACCCAGTGGACGAGAGGGTAGCTTCCCTTCGCCTTCGGGTGGGGGGACGGGTCCTGACTGTTGTTTGTGCTTACGCACCAAACAGCAGTTCAGAATACCCACCCTTTTTGGGTACACTCGAGGGAGTACTGGAAAGTGCTCCTCCGGGTGATTCCCTTGTCCTACTGGGAGACTTCAACGCTCATGTTGGCAACGACAGTGAAACCTGGAGAGGCGTGATTGGGAAGAATGGTCGCCCGGATCTAAACCCGAGTGGTGTTTTGTTATTGGACTTTTGTGCTCGTCACAGTTTGTCGATAACAAACACCATGTTCAAACATAAGGGTGTCCATATGTGCACTTGGCACCAGGACACCCTAGGCCGCAGTTCCATGATCGACTTTGTAGTTGTGTCATCGGATTTGCGGCCTTATGTTTTGGACACTCGGGTGAAGAGAGGGGCGGAGCTTTCTACCGATCACCACCTGGTGGTGAGTTGGCTGCGATGGTGGGGGAGGATGCCGGACAGACCTGGCAGGCCCAAGCGCATTGTGAGGGTCTGCTGGGAACGTCTGACAGAGTCTCCTGTCAGAGAGAGTTTCAATTCACACCTCCGGGAGAACTTTGAACATGTCACGAGGGAGGTGCGGGACATTGAGTCCGAGTGGACCATGTTCCGAACCTCTATTGTCGAGGCGGCTGATTGGAGCTGTGGCCGCAAGGTTGTTGGTGCCTGTCGTGGCGGTAATCCCAGAACCCGTTGGTGGACACCAGCAGTGAGGGATGCCGTCAAGCTGAAGAAGGAGTCCTATCGGGTTCTTTTGGCTCATAGGACTCCGGAGGCAGTGGACGGGTACCGACGGGCCAAGCGGTGTGCAGCTTTAGCGGTCGCGGAGGCAAAAACTCGGACATGGGAAGAGTTCGGGGAAGCCATGGAAAACGACTTCCGGACGGCTTCGAAGCGATTCTGGACCACCATACGGCGCCTCAGGAAGGGGAAGCAGTGCACTATCAACACCGTGTATGGTGCGGATGGTGTTCTGCTGACTTTGACTGCGGATGTTGTGGATCGGTGGAGGGAATACTTCGAAGACCTCCTCAATCCCACCAACACGTCTTTCTTTGAGGAAGCGGTGCCTGGGGAATCTGTAGTGGACTCTCCTATTTCTGGGGCTGAGGTCGCTGAGGTAGTTAAAAAGCTCCTCGGCGGCAAGGCCCCGGGGGTGGATGAGATCCGCCCGGAGTTCCTTAAGGCTCTGGATGCTGTGGGGCTGTCTTGGTTGACAAGACTCTGCAGCATCGCGTGGACATCGGAGGCGGTACCTCTGGATTGGCAGACCGGGGTGGTGGTCCCTCTCTTTAAGAAGGGGGACCGGAGGGTGTGTTCCAACTATCGTGGGATCACACTCCTCAGCCTTCCCGGTAAGGTTTATTCAGGTGTACTGGAGAGGAGGCTTCGCCGGATAGTCGAACCTCGGATTCAGGAGGAACAGTGTGGTTTTCGTCCTGGTCGTGGAACTGTGGACCAGCTCTATACTCTCGGCAGGGTTCTTGAGGGTGCATGGGAGTTTGCCCAACCAGTCTACATGTGCTTTGTGGACTTGGAGAAGGCATTCGACCGTGTCCCTCGGGAAGTCCCGTGGGGAGTGCTCAGAGAGTATGGGGTATCGGAATGTCTTATTGTGGCAGTCCGCTCCCTGTATGATCAGTGTCAGAGCTTGGTCCGCATTGCTGGCAGTAAGTCGGACACGTTTCCAGTGAAGGTTGGACTCCGCCAAGGCTGTCCTTTGTCACCGATTCTGTTCATAACTTTTATGGACAGAATTTCTAGGCGCAGTCAAGGCGTTGAGGGGTTCCGGTTTGGTGGCCACGGGATTAGGTCTCTGCTTTTTGCAGATGATGTAGTCCTGATGGCTTCATCTGGCCGGGATCTTCAGCTCTCACTGGATCGGTTCGCAGCCGAGTGTGAAGCGACCGGAATGAGAATCAGCACCTCCAAGTCCGAGTCCATGGTTCTCGCCCGGAAAAGGGTGGAGTGCCATCTCCGGGTTGGGGAGGAGACCCTGCCCCAAGTGGAGGAGTTCAAGTACCTAGGAGTCTTGTTCACGAGTGGGGGAAGAGTGGATCGTGAGATCGACAGGCGGATCGGTGCGGCGTCTTCAGTAATGCGGACGTTGTATCGATCCGTTGTGGTGAAGAAGGAGCTGAGCCGGAAGGCAAAGCTCTCAATTTACCGGTCGATCTACGTTCCCATCCTCACCTATGGTCATGAGCTTTGGGTCATGACCGAAAGGATAAGATCACGGGTACAAGCGGCCGAAATGAGTTTCCTCCGCCGGGTGGCGGGGCTCTCCCTTAGAGATAGGGTGAGAAGCTCTGCCATCCGGGAGGAGCTCAACGTAAAGCCGCTGCTCCTCCACATCGAGAGGAGCCAGATGAGGTGGTTCGGGCATCTGGTCAGGATGCCACCCGAACGCCTCCCTAGGGATGTGTTTAGGGCACGTCCAGCTGGTAGGAGGCCACGGGGAAGACCCAGGACACGTTGGAAAGACTATGTCTCCCGGCTGGCCTGGGAACGCCTCGGGATCCCCCGGGAAGAGCTAGACGAAGTGGCTGGAGATAGGGAAGTCTGGGCTTCCCTGCTTAGGCTGCTGCCCCCGCGACCCGACCTCGGATAAGCGGAAGATGATGGATGGATGGATGGATGGCATGAGCAAAACAACAGCACAGTACTTTGAGTGGTCCACGTGTTAGACAATGGTTTGGATGTTTTACATTGGTCACTGTAACCATACATAGTTTATTGAACTGGTGTGTTGTTTTGGTCTTATTCTTGATTTGTCCCCTTTCTCTTCTTGTTTCATCTCGAACGTGACAGTTTTTCCTGTATCATGCTAAAATGTGAGTCAGATTAAATTAATTAACAGTTGATGTTTACGTACAGTGTGTGGCCTTCACCAAGTTGACGATTGTTGATGATTTTTTTATGTTCGGTTTTATATTGTGTAGTTATATTTATATGGTAATTATCATTCTGTGACTGTAAATTGTTTGCCTGTTTTCTTATTGATGCTTTTATTTTTTTTTTTTTTTTGTCTGTATTGCGTAGTTACAATTATATGCTTTTACTTGTAATTGTGTTGAGTTGTGGACCCCAGGAAGACTAGTGGGTTGTTGTGGCAACAACAACCCCCTGGGGGCGGTATAGCTCGGTTGGTAGAGTGGCCGTGCCAGCAACTTGAGGGTTGCAGGTTCGATTCCCGCTTCCGCCATCCTAGTCACTGCCGTTGTGTCCTTGGGCAAGAGACTTTACCCACCTGCTCCCATTGCCACCCACACTGGTTTAAATGTAACTTAGATATTGGGTTTCACTATGTAAAACGCTTTGAGTCACTAGAGAAAAGCGCTATATAAATATAATTCACTTCACATCCTTGATAAAAATCAAATTAAAACAATCAATTTGTTGCGTGTGCATAAACGGTGCCAGTGCAGTTTGTTTGTCCTCGTGCTGACTTGGAATCAATCCGATACCAAGTCGTTTTAGGATCATACTTTGGTCATGAAGCGTATTTATATTTTTAAAAACGAAAGAAGATGTGATGCCATCGGTATAGTACCAAATACGATATAGTACCAAATACGATTCATTAGTATCGCGGTACTATACTAATACCGGTGTACCGTCCAATGTTACACAAATGTGACAATTTTGTCGACCTGCATGAGCAAAACAATAGCACAGTACTTTGAGCGGTCCACATGTTAGAAGAGGGTTGAATATATTACATTTTTCACTGTAACCATACATAGTTTATTGAACTGTGTCACTGTATCAATCAATCAATCAATGTTTACTTATATAGCCCTAAATCACTGGTGTCTCAAAGGGCTGCACAAACCACTACGACATCCTCGGTAGGCCCACATAAGGGCAAGGAAAACTCACACCCAGTGGGACGTCGGTGACAATAATGACCCAGTGGGACGTCGGTGACAGTGATGACTATGAGAACATGATACTGTGATACTGATGATACTGATGACTATGAGAACATATGAGAACATGATACTGTGAAAGATCAATCCATAATGGATCCAACACAGTCGCGAGAGTCCAGTCCAAAGCGGATCCAACACAGCAGCGAGAGTCCCGTTCACAGCGGAGCCAGCAGGAAACCATCCCAAGCGGAGGCTGATCAGCAGCGCAGAGATGTCCCCAGCCAATACACAGGCGAGCAGTACATGGCCACCGGATCGGACCGGACTCCCTCCACAAAGGAGAGTGGGACATAGAAGAAAAAGAAAAGAAACGGCAGATCAACTGGTCTAAAAAAGGAGTGTATTTAAAGGCTAGAGTATACAAATGAGTTTTAAGGTGAGACTTAAATGCTTCTACTGAGGTAGCATCTCGAACTGTTACCGGGAGGGCATTCCAGAGTACTGGAGCCCGAAATGAAAAAGCTCTACAGCCCGCAGACTTTTTTGGGGCTTTGGGGATCACTAATAAGCCGGAGTCCTTTGAACGCAGATTTCTTGCCGGGACATATGGTACAATACAATCGGCAAGATAGGATGGAGTTAGACCGTGTAGTATTTTATACGTAAGTAGTAAAACCTTAAAGTCACATCTTAAGTGCACAGGAAGCCAGTGCAGGTGAGCCAGTACAGGCGTAATGTGATCAAACTTTCTTGTTCTTGTCAAAAGTCTAGCAGCCGCATTTTGTACCAACTGTAATCTTTTAATGCTAGACATGGGGAGACCCGAAAATAATACGTTACAGTAGTCGAGGCGAGACGTAACAAACGCATGGATAATGATCTCAGCGTCTTTAGTGGACAGAATGGAGCGTATTTTAGCGATATTGCGGAGATGAAAGAAGGCCGTTTTAGTAACGCTTTTAATGTGTGCCTCAAAGGAGAGAGTTGGGTCGAAGATAATACCCAGATTCTTTACCGTGTCGCCTTGTTTAATTGTTTGGTTGTCAAATGTTAGAGTTGTATTATTAAATAGAGTTCGGTGTCTAGCAGGATCGATAATCAGCATTTCCGTTTTTTTGGCGTTGAGTTGCAAAAAGTTAGCGGACATCCATTGTTTAATTTCATTAAGACACGCCTCCAGCTGACTACAATCCGGCATGTTGGTCAGCTTTAGGGGCATGTAGAGTTGGGTGTCATCAGCATAAACTGTCTTAATCATAACCGTTTTTCCTGTATCACACCAGAACGTGGCTATTTAGATCAAATTAATTAATGGTGCGTCTCCATTCCTCGCGTGTGGATAAACGGCGCCAATGCAGTTTGTTTGTGCGTCCCAAAGTAAAGCGCCGTCTAACACGCGCCGCCGCGAGCATTTATCCGTATCGAGCGGCCGTCCACGGGCGGCAATTTTGTGAAATCACGTGAAAGACGCCCGCGGGCTGTTTGAAGACGTGCGTCACGCCGTTGTTGGCGTGCCCGGGCCGCCTCCTGGCAGCGCGTAGCCAATCAGGGATTAGCCTCGGAGTTATTGTGCGCGCCCGTGCTTGACCCGCGCAGGAAACTCGTTTGCATGTCCACGGAATTTGGGCCGTGGCTGAAGGCTGTCGATGTTTACTGGAGCAACGCACGCACATGCTGTTTCAGTCAGTTTGCAATGTAAATACGCTTGTTTTTTTTTTTCTGTCAGAATCTACCCGCCATTGGGCGCCTGTGTCTCCTATTTGTATTCATGTGAAGGATTCTCATATTGACAGCAATGTGTTTTTTTTTATTTCTTTATTTCATTTCTGCTCCCTTCGGATGTGGCGGCATGTATTGAACGTCTGCTATAAGGCAAACAAAATACATAATTAATGACCCGTGATCGAGTTGTGTGTATATAACGTCGAATAAAAGGGGCGTCTTCTGAGACCCTCGCCACCGGGTAGAGTTCAGATGGACCAGGATGCTTCAAGGGTTGATGAACTGACTGACCTTTGACACCCAGAGGGAGGGCACCCCTGCAGGGTAAAAAAAGAGACGAAAGACAGGCAGAGACACATATAGAATAGTTTTAATTGTAAAATTTGTAAACATCATGATTCATCTCTAAAGGGCATAATTCATCGTCATGTAAGTGGAAAAAGAATCAATCAATCAATCAATGTTTACTTATATAGCCCTAAATCACTAGTGTCTCAAAGGGCTGCACAAACCACCACGACATCCTCGGTAGGCCCACATAAGGGCAAGGAAAACTCACACCCAGTGGGACATCGGTGACAATAATGACCCAGTGGGACGTCGGTGACAATAATGACTATGAGAACCTTAGAGAGGAGGAAAGCAATGGATGTCGAGCGGGTCTAACATGATACTGTGAAAGTTCAATCCACAATGGATCCAACACAATCGCAAGAGTCCAGTCCAAAGCGGGTCCAACTCAGCAGAGAGAGTCCCGTTCACAGCGGAGCCACCAGGAAACCATCCCAAGCGGAGGCGGATCAGCAGCGCAGAGATGTCCCCAGCCGATACACAGGCAAGCAGTACATGGCCACCGGATCGGACCGGACCCCCTCCACAAGGGAGAGTGGGACATAGAAGAAAAAGAAAAGAAACAGCAGATCAACTGGTCTAAAAAGGGAGTCTATTTAAAGGCTAGAGTATACAAATGAGTTTTAAGGTGAGACTTAAATGCTTCTACTGAGGTGGTATCTCGAACTGTTACCGGGAGGGCATTCCAGAGTACTGGAGCCCGAACGGAAAACGCTCCGAACAGGGCCCTGGGGGGCGGTAGATAACAGCCAGGTGTAGAGGCAGCGGTGTGACAGACCTCATAGTAAGCACCTCAAACGATTTATATTTATTATTTATGTTAGGACTAAGGTTAAAGTTTTCGTTGTATATTAGTGCGACCCCCCCACCCCTTTTAAGCGGACGGGCAATATGCGCATGTGTAAAGTTAGGAGGACATGCCTCATTTAGCGCAAAAAAGTCGTTTGGTTTAAGCCAGGTTTCGCTGAGACCGATGACGTTAAGATTGTTGTCTCTGATGATATCATTAACTAACAACGTTTTGGGAGACAATGATCTTATGTTTAAAAAACCTACATTATAGGTAGTGGGCTGTTTTAGGGAATTTTTGATCAAATTATCCGTAGTAGCAATATTAATAATGTTGTGTTTATTATGCCCAGTGCATTCAGTATAATTACGACCATATCTAGGAATTGATACGACGGGAATGTTCCGATTGTTTGATTGTTGCTTTGATAAACTGCACGCATCATGGTTAGCCACCTCAGTAACGGGGATTTTCCGATTGTTTGTTTGTTGCTTTGATAAACTGCACGCATCATAGTTAGCCTCCTCAGTAACGGGGATTTTCCGATTGTTTGTTTGTTGCTTTGATAAACTGCACGCATCATAGTTAGCCACCTCAGTAAAACACATGTCCAACTCTGAAACACTCAAAGCAGAAAAAACTTGTTCTAATTTAACAGACTCCTTACCCAGACCAGTAGTCTCGCATCCTTTATTTAAATCCGTCTTCAGGGTGGAGGGAAGTGGTGTTCTGTGGGGATTAGCCTTCTGCTTTGTTTTTAGCCCCGCTCGACATCCGCGTTTCCGATCACACCGCTGGCGTCTGCTCCGTAGACGGCCCCCGCTGCTACTAGACTCCCCTGCTTCACAGGCCGCTGGATGTAGCCGCCGATGTATCCCCATGCTAGTTAGCATGTTTAGCACGCCCGCGTCTATCAGTCCAAAACGGCCCAATATGTCCATATCCAGAAGTGTCTGGCGGTCGTACGTGATCACGGAGTGACCACGATGCGAGCCAGCCATGAAGTATGCAGAACTGTCCGGCATTTCCGCCAAATGTTCCATCTTTAGCAAGAGCACCGCAGTGTCGCAGCCCGTCCGGGCGCCGCCATCTTGCAGAAGTGACGTACAGTCGTAGCAAACCTTTGATGCAGAGGCAACACCTCAATCATCTCAGTTGTTGATGATAACTTCATTTTTTGCAAGGGTTTGTCTGACTGTCATACATAGTTCAAAGAGTTATTAGCGGATTTTGATGAAACTTCCAGGAAATATCAGACGTGATTTAAGAAACATGGACTAGTGCAGGGGTCGGGAACCTTTTTGGCTGAGAGAGCCAAGAAGCCAAATATTTTAAAATGTATTTCCGTAAGAGCCATAAAATATTTTTTTTTAACACTGAACACAGGAAAAAGCGTGCATTTTTAAGAAAGACCAACATTTCTAGAGAGGTCTCTTATTCTTTGTAATAACATTGTTATTCTGAAGCTAACTGTGGAGGGAGCGTGGCCTGCGGGCCTGCAGGGAAGCAGGGTGTTGCCAGGACCGGCCTCGAATTCAGCGACAGGTGCGTAGAGGGCCCACCTGGGCCTTTTTATCTGATCACCTGTCGCTATGTTATAAGCAGCAGCCAGGAGGAGAGAGGGGCTTGGGGCTAGAAACCAGCGCGCGAGCCAGAACGAAAGAGAAAAAGGCAATTGCTGGTAAGCAACTGAGAGACTCACAATACGAAGTTCCTGCAGTCCTGGGTTCAAATCCAGGCTCGGGAACTTTCTGTGTGGAGTTTGCATGTTTTCTCTGTGAATGCGTGGGTTCCCTCCGGGTACTCCGGCTTCCTCCCACTTCCAAAAACATGCACCTGGGGATAGGTTGATTCGCCACTCTAAATTGGCCCTAGTGTGTGAATGTGAGTGTGAATGTTGTCCGTCTATCTGTGTTGGCCCTGCGATGAGGTGGCGACTTGTCCAGGGTGTACCCCGTGTTCCGCCCGATTGTAGCTGAGATAGGCGCCAGCGCCCCCCCCCCCCCCCGAACCCAAAAGGGAATAAGCGGTAGAAAATGGATGGATATATATATATATATATATATATACATACATACATATTTATATGTATGTATGTATACATATATATATATACATACATATATATATATATGTATATATACATACATATATGTGTGTATACACATTTATATATATATATATATATATATATATATATATATATATATCCATGTATATATATGTGTGTATGCATATTTATATATACATACAGATATATATAAAAAAAGATATATAATTTCCCAACTCATATGGAAACGGGGTTTGTATGTATGTATGTATGTATATATATATATATATATACATATATATATATATATATATATATATGTATATATATATATGTGTGTATGCATATTTATAGATACATACAGATATATATACAAAAAATGTAAATGTAAAAAAAAAAGATCATTTTCAGAATGTGCTTGTTCTATTTTAAAACAAAGAAAACAATCTGATGTTGTCTTTATTTTTAAGTTATTGTAGCGTGATTTTACCAGTCCGGCCCACTTGGGAGTCAATTTTTCTCCATGTGGCCCACCCCATCTAAAAAGAGTTTGACATCCTGAACTAAACAGACCCACTGTCGGAACCTTGCTTTGTGCGCCGGGAGCAGAAAAAGGGCTCTCCCTGAAGTGTCCCCGCAATGTTGGAAGAACACGATAAGGAATTGAGACCCCTTGCGATCGCTTCATTGATTTATGCGGCTGTCCCAACACTTTTGCTCACGTGTCCATGCTGTGGACATGAAGGATGAATGTTTGAGTCGGTGATGGATCTTTGATCACGTGTCGTTTCCAGGGACATCAAACTTGCCGTGTGGATGGCTGCGAGCAAAGCGGCCACATATCAAAACTCGAAATGGTTCCAGTGTGAAATTGATATTTTCTGCTTCCCTCCGCCTTTTTCGCCATCCATCACCCGTCCCACTTATGCCCGCAGTTGTCCGATTTGATTCCGCACCGAAATGGATGTGGTTGATTGGCTTTTATATTCCGATGCCTTTTTTTTCGCGGCGGGAAGATAAATAGTGCCGATATGTTTGTGCCAGTACAAGCGTTTCGTGGCGCTCTGACCCATCCGTCATGTGCGGCTGACACGGCTGCGGAGGAGGACCGGCACCCAGAAGGGAGTGGTCCGAATGTTCCTGAACCTGCCTTTTCCAGCTCTGTGCTTGAATTTAACTCAGTTAGTCACTATGGCAATGCTCCTACTTTTAGGGGATTTTTTGTTTGATTCAATCTTTTTATTAACAGTAAATTATTAGCCGCTACTTTGGATATAAAAAAAAACAATGAATAGTTGTGTTATTTGTCGTTTTTGTGAAGGGAGTTGACGGCACAGACCACAAGAGGGCATAGTAGCTATATGATTTATTATATATATATAAACATCCATCCATTTTATACCGCTTATTCCCTTTGGGATCGCGGGGGGCGCTGGTTCCTATCTCAGCTACAATCGGGCGGAAAGCAGGGTACACCCTGGACAAGTACTTTTAGGGGATTTTTTTGTTTGATTCAATCTTTTTATTAACCGTAAATTTGGGACTTAGCCGCTGCTTTAGATATTCAAAAAAAAAACAAAAAAAACAATGAATAGTTGTGTTATTTGTCGTGTTTGTGAAGGGAGTTGACGGCACGGACCACAAGAGGGCATAGTAGCTAAACGATTTATTATATATATATATATATATATATATATATATATATATATATATATATAAACATCCATCCATCCATTTTCTACCGCGTATTCCCTTTGGGGTGGCGGGGTATGCTGGTGCCTATCTGAGCTACAATCGGGCGGAAAGCAGGGTACACTCTGGACAAGTCGCCACCTCATCGCAGTATATATAAAGATTATATATACCGGTATAATAAAGTTAAACTGAACTTAAAGTATCAATGATTTTCACCCACCCACTAGGTGTGGCGAAAGTATTCTCTGCATTTGACCCATCACCCTTGACCACCCCCTGGGAGGTGAGAGGAGCAGTGAGCAGCAGCGGTGGCCGCGCCCGGGAATCATTTATGGGGATTTAACCCGCAATTCCAACCCTTGATGCTGAGTGCCAAGCAGGGAGGTAATGTCTCCCATTTGTATAGTCTTTGGTATGACTCGGCCGGAGTTTGAACTCACGACCTTCCGGTCTCAGAGCGGACACTCTAACCACTAGGCCACTGAGCAGGTTAAAGGATGAGAACGGGCCTCCTGATCGGCCACGGGAGGAATTCCCCCGGTGTGAAATGAGTTATTCCAAATGGTGTCTGTAACAGGGCAGTAAAACGGCTGATCAAACAAAACAGAAGTCGCCGTCATAAACGTTTTAGCATATTAGCTAATGCTAACAACGCTATCGTCCTTGCATTTTGAAAGCACGTACAAATATGAATAAAAAACACTTATATTCAGAGTATTGCAGTTTTATGTGTGGAGATTAGCAGTTGAGTCTTACCGGTAGCGTTGAACGAGAGGTGAGGTAGTCCAGGGGAAAACCAGACAAGCTCGGAGATTTGTGAGCAGGCAGTGAGTCAGGGCGGCAAATAACTAATTTTGCAATGTGCGGCTGATAAATGGAAAAATATTTTTGTTCTTATAAAACTTAGTGGGTGTGGCTTATATCACGGTCCCGATCCATTTTTTTGGACGAGTTCGCTCCCTGCAGGTGCTGCATTGCCCTCCTGTTTGGACTGAACTCTAAACCGGAAGTAGACGTGCCGTTCGGTCTCCTAGCCGTCCATAGCGTTTTTACTCGTACGGATACTTTATTTATCACTCCAGAAAACATTTTTAAGTGTTAAAATATAGCTAAAACTGTTCATACTTACTAAACCGTCCCATGTGTGATGTTCGTAGGAGTGTTTTTATGCATATTTATACGTGCTATCGTCATACCAAAGACTATTTAGAGTGTCTGCCCTGAGATCTGTAGGTTGAGAGTTCTAACCCCGGCCGAGTCTTACCAAAGAATATAAAAATGGGAGCCATTACCTCCCTGCTTGGCACTCAGCATCAAGGGTTGGAATTGGGGGTTGAATCACCAAAAATGATTCCCGGGCGCGGCCACCGCTGCTGCTCACTGCTCCCCTCACCTCCCAGGGAGTGATGGGTCAAATGCAGAGATTATTTTCGCCACACCTAGTGTGTGTGTGTGTGTGTGTGTGTGTGTGTGTGTGTGTGTGTGTGTGAGACAATCATTGGTCCTTTAAAATGTAACTTTATTTCTAATATAAACTCACTACACCGGTATGTTTTAGCGCTTTCATGGCGAGTTTACTGACGGATATAAGTACAAACTTTGAACTACTTTATATTAGAAATGGCACTAAAACATTTAGTACTAAAACATTTTGTGTGTAATGTTCAATATATCCAATGGAACAATTAAAATGTTGCTATTGTTTACTTGAGACATATTTTATATGTTTGACTGACATCTACTGGTCACACTTATCATTACACCATGTACCAGATAAAATAGTGTCAGCCTCCTGGAAGAGTTGGTACTGCAGGGAATTCTGGGTATTTGTTCTGGTGTGATTATGTTGTGTGGCGGTGCGAATATTCTCCCGAAACGTGTTTGTCATTGTTGTTTAGTGTGGTTTAGCAATATGTCACATGTTTATGACAGTGTTGGCGTTGTTTATACGGCCACCCTGAGTGTGACATGGATGGCTTTTGACTAAGAATGTCCTTCATTCGCTTAGAAACGGTATGGTCAAAATCAACAAAATTATAAAAATATGGTAGGATCGTATGGAGTGACAACTTTTCTTGACATCTTCAACTTAAGAGCATCTTCACCCCGTCCAACACTACAAAAACTTCAAGGTGGGTAAGTTCAACTAGGTGCACTATCTAGTTGAGATTTGATAAATGCATTTTAAAATGTATTAAAAACTTCAAGGTGGGTAAGTTCAACTAGGTGCACTATCTAGTTGAGATTTGATGAATGCGTTTTATAATGTATTAAGTTTTCCGTTGTAACCTTACCCTCAAAAAATAGCAACGTAATGAACATTTTCCAATCAAGTAGTCAAACAAAAATGTGTTTATTAGATTTATCTGAAAAGCTTGAGCAATTCCAAAGGGAAAGGTCACTTTTGTAGCCAGTATGGACGGAATGCTCCCTTGAGGAAGGCGCGCTTTGCTCTTTTTACACTGAATACAAGGTGGGAGTGAGGGAGTAGGCTCAGTTTGAGAGGGGAGGGAGAGCACATGACACAACAACAGCGCAAGTACACACAATGGTGCACTGTTAACAGGAATGAAGATGCTGGACGAGGTCATACTCTGGTCTGAATGAGCTTTTAACGGGAATACTGCAGTTTGTAATAGACATATAAACACACAGGTGTCCATTACACACAGGATTGCAACAACTAATGCTGTACTGTGGTCATGCTTTGCTTTTCTTATACCACACAGACTTAAACGTAAACACTAGATGGCATTAAAAACACATACTCGGAGCTTATTGTCAAATTCCTGTACTCTCCAAGGTCAATTTAACTAATAATAGTACAATCAATTATATTGAAACAACACTAAAGACTTGTTTTTATTGCTTTGTCATCCCCAAGTTGCAGGCATTCTCCATGTATGTTTTATGCTTTAAAACATTCAGCAATTTTTGAAGTAATTAGAACAATATATAGCACTTAACTGTGTTGATATTTGAGAGACAATTCATACACGTGCAGTAAATGCTGCCTCTTTGTTATGTCGACATTGCAAATATAAAGAAAGAATGGTTAAATAAATGTGTATATATATATATATATACATACATACAAACCAGTGACGACGTCCATGTAAATTTGTTTACCCTATGTTCCCGGACCATAGTGTTATAAGGTGCACTGCCGATGAATTGTCTATTTTGTCTCCCGCTCTCTCTGTCTCCGCCCCTCCCTCTCGACTGTTGCTGCGTGTGCACACCTTCACGATTTGTTTTTGTTGTTAACCCCTCCCAAGCCTGTACATACATTGAAAATACACGCAACCATGACATAAAACTCCGGACATTTGAGGCATTTAAGAAACCCCACCCGGACAGCCCGGACAGTCCCGCAAAAGAGGATAAGTCCCGGTAAAAGAGGACGTAAGATAGCAGGCCCATCAATTTTGTAGTTAGGATTTAATGTAGTTTTTGTTTTGTTTTAGTAGCATAAACTGGTTTCCATAATTGACAGTTATTAGGTATGATATACTGCAGGGGTCACCAACCTTTTTGAAAGCAAGAGCTACTTCTTGGGTACTGATCAATGTGAAGGGCTACCAGTTTGATACACACTTAAATAAATTGCCAGAAATAGCCAATTTGCTCAATTTACCTTTAATAAATAAATCTATACATAGAAAAGAATGGGTATTTCTGTCTGTCATTCCGTCGTACATTTTTTTTCCTTTTACGGAAGGTTTTTTGTAAGTGAACGGTTTAAAAGAGGAAAAAACAGGAAAAAAAATGAAAATTAAATTTTGAAACATACATTATCTTCAATTTCGCCTCTTTAAAATTCAAAATTAAACCAAAAAAATGAAGAGAAAAACTAGCTAATTCGAATCTTTTGGAAAAAATTTATTGAACATCATTTGTAATTTTTCCTGATTAAGATTCATTTTAGAATTTTGATGACAGGTTTTAAATAGGTTAAAATCCACTTTGAAATAAGATTTAAATTGTATTCTACAGATTTTCTAGATTTGCCAGATTTATTTTTTTGAATTTTAATCGTAATAAGTTTGAAGAAATATTTCACAAATATTTTTTGTCGAAAAAACAGAAGCTAAAATGAAGAATTAAATTAAAATGTATTTGTTATTCTTTACAATAAAAATAAATAAAATACTTGAACATTGATTTAAATTGTCAGGAAAGAAGAGGAAGGAATTAAAAAGGTAAAAAGGTATATGTGTTTAAAAATGCTAAAATCATTTTTATGGCTGTATTTTTTCACTAAAATTGTCTTTCTGAAAGTTATAAGAAGCAAAGTCAAAAAATAAAACAATTTATTCAAACAAGTGAAGACCAAGTCTTTAAAATATTTTCTTGGATTTTTAAATTCTATTGAGTTTTGGCTCTCTTAGAATTAAAAATGTCGAGCAAAGCGAGACCAGCTTGCTAGTAAATAAATACAATTTAAAAAATAGAGGCAGCTCACTGGTAAGTGCTGCTATTTGAGCTATTTTTAGAACAGGCCAGCGGGCTACTCATCTGGTCCTTACGGGCGACCTGGTGCTACCCCTAATATACTGTATAAAATAAGAAAAACATCAGAAATGTGTTATTGGTGTTTCATTCGGTCTGTGGAATATAGACTACGATATTTTTTTCAGGCAGAAATGTGCGTGGGTTCCTTATAGGCTAGAAATGAGCATATATATATACATTCACACACACGCACAGCAGGCCTAGACAGGAGGAGGACTGTAGGAGATAAGTAGGTGCACAGAACATCAGAGGGTCAAATGTGCGAGAAAAAGAGAGCAGACTGTGTTGACAAACAATGTTGCAACCATGTGTGGGAACCGCGGGTGCAAAAACACAAAATAAGAATCCCCGTGAGATGCAGAAACTGGCAGAGAATTTTTCCATGCAACGTTCATATTGTTGTTATTCAGTCAGCGTTTGTGGGTCGGTTGGGCCCGTTGCATTTTGTGGCTTTTAATGCCTCACAATCAAACACTTTTATGTTAAAATACTAAACAGATGTTTATTGGGATATCTGTTCAGTATTTTGACATAAAAGTGTTTGATTGTGAGGCATTAAAAGCCATAAAATGCAACCGGGTCCGTCAGACCCACAAACGCTGACTGAGTAACAATATGAACGTTGCACAGAAAATATCTCCGTGCAACGTTCATATTGTTGTTATTCAGTCAGCGTTTGTGGGTCGGTTGGGCCCGTTGCATTTTGTGGCTTTTAATGCCTCACAATCAAACACTTTTATGTTAAAATACTGAACAGATGTTTATTGGGATATCTGTTCAGTATTTTGACATAAAAGTGTTTGATTGTGAGGCATTAAAAGCCATAAAATGCAACCGGGTCCGTCAGACCCACAAACGCTGACTGAGTAACAATATGAACGTTGCACAGAAAATATCTCTGCCAGTTTTTACATCCCACAGGGATTCTTAGTTTGTGTTTTTGCACCTGCGGTTCGCAACATTGTTTGTCAACCCTGCCTGCTCTCATTTTCTCGCACATTTGACCCTCTGATGTTCTGTGTACCTACACTCTGCCCTCCTCCTGTCTCGGCCTGCTGTGTGTGTGTGTGTGTGTGTGTGTGTGTGTGTGTGTGTGTGTGTGTGTAGAAATGTAGTAATGGGCAGCAGTGAAGCTGCAGAGCGAGGTGTGAAAGTACACAACAGCACACTCTTTTATAATTTCTGTGCAATGTGAGCGGAATATGAATCTCCCGCCTCAGTTCGGAGCTTGTAAAGTAGAGAACATTCTATAGCTGTTTGGCCCAATTAAACACGGGTGCGGAGCCTGCAGGGGAAGGTGGGGGGGTGGGGGGTTAGGGGTACTCCTCCGTAGCATGAGTCCTTGGGATTCTCCCCTAATCCTGCACAGGTTGTTGCCATCTCTCCTCTGGGTTTTGCATTCCTGTCTGCTTCCTGGCCGCCCTCCGCTGGCAGCCCGCAGTTAATTAGAAGTCATCAAAGTGAGGCGGAGGTGATAGTCACTTCACACGGGAGTGTCTTGTCCAGTCAGGGTGAAATGATGCCAGGCCTCTGAGCCCAGAGCTGCAAAGAAGGGAGGCAACACGCCGTTAAATTGAACACGCCAGGGCGGAGGAGGAGGGGCCTCTTTAAGGCGCTGATGATCATTACGACGGCTAATAATCTCAAAAATGCTAACAGTAGCGCCTTGCACGCCAAAAGCTGGCTTTTGTCCAGCCTTTCTACCAAGTCCATCCACTTTCAGGGCTCGTAGATCCTGAGAGGCCTTTACGTAGAAACTGATACCAAGGTTGGTGCATAAAAATGACGGGCATTGAAGTATCAATCAATCATCAATCAATGTTTACTTATATAGCCCTAAATCACTAGTGTCTCAAAGGGCTGCACAAACCACTACGACATCCTCGGTAGGCCCACATAAGGGCAAGGGAAACTCACACCCAGTGGGACATCGGTGACAATGATGACTATGAGAACCTTGGAGAGGAGGAAAGCAATGGATGTCGAGCGGGTCTAACATGATACTGTGAAAGTTCAATCCATAATGGATCCGACACAGCCGCGAGAGTCCAGTCCAAAGCGGATCCAACACAGCAGCGAGAGTCCCGTTCACAGCGGAGCCAGGAGGAAACCATCCCAAGCGGAGGCGGATCAGCAGCGCAGAGATGTCCCCAGCCGATACACAGGCAAGCAGTACATGGCCACCGGATCGGACCGGACCCCCTCCACAAGGGAGAGTGGGACATAGGAGAAAAAGAAAAGAAACGGCAGATCAACTGGTCTAAAAAGTACAACTTTTAAAATTGTTCCTGGATGACATTCTGAATTGAATTTGTGTACAAATGTTGTTTTGTTTTCCTCTTAAGAAAATTGTAATTATGCAAGCGCATTATCGTTATCACCTGTGATTGATCATGATGATACCCAAATGTGAATTATCGGATTAGAAATTAATAATTTAACATCTCTAATGTACACAAACATATGTATTATGTATATATATATATGTATATATATATATATATATATATATATATATATATATATTAGGGCTGTGAATCTTTGGGTGTCACACGATTCGATTCAATATCGATTCTTGGGGTCACGATTGGACAATATATCAGCTTTTTTTTTTTATTCGATTCGATTCTCGATTC